>NC_140596.1:35895-114567 GCF_057381915.1 Diplotaxodon limnothrissa | reverse complement strand
TCCCGACTTTGTGACATACAGGTGTTGTAAAGTCAAACTCTGTTGTCCTAGCTTCCACACTTGCTGATCGTAAAGTGGGTCTGGGCCTGGAGTTTGTTTAAATCTCAACGTGTTGTGATAGTCAATGGGTTTCTGGAAATAGGATGTGGGGGGTGTATATTTGCGGGCCACATTGTGTAGCTTTGTGAGCTCGGGCAACTCAAGAGTCCAGTAATAATGTGGGACACCGTAGCCTTGAGAGAGACACACGTTGCTGCTGTGTGCCGTGTTAATGCTATCTGGCTCTGGAGTGTTGTCATTTAGCATGCATTCAGCAATCATGCCATTCTCTTCCGGTACCACGCCTATCTTGAGTTCTGTCAGAGCATCTCTTCCTAGTAGGTTTACTGGGCATGACGGGTCATATATGCATTTAATGAAGCACCTGCGGCCACTTTCGGTATGCATTCGTTCTAACGGGGCAGTTAGTTGTTGTACAGTGGTGTGGCCTGTGGCTGACTTCACAACTAATGTGTCTTTTGAGTACTGTAAGTTTTTAGGCGGCTGCCTTAGAACCGTTTTACATGCTCCGGTGTCACACAACATTTGGATTGGTTGCCCGTTCACATGAATTAGCAGCATTGGTTTGTATTCTGACCCTAATAGCAATTGTTCTATGTTAAAAACTTCCCCTCCCTCATCAATGTTCATGTCTTGTGTGTTTTCTAGTCACATGTCATTGTTTACCATAGATTCGCCACTGTTTTGCCTGTCATTGTTCCTCCTACTATTATGTGTCTGTGGCTTACTTCTGCACTCTCGTTCAAAGTGACCTCGTTTTCCACAGTTGAAACAGGCATTGTCTCTTTCATATCTGCTGTCTCTGTTTCTGTGTCTGCGGCCTTGCTGTCGATTACCTTGCTTCCCTTTCTGTCTCTGATAGCCTCCCGAAAATGCAAGGAAACCTGTCTCTGAATCTATGGTGAAGACGTCAGCCTTATTTTTCTGTTTGTGCACTTTTGTGGCGTGCTCAGCATGTAACAGGGCATCTGGCAGGTTGCCAGTGTTCATTGTGACCCAATGTTTCTCTACATGTGCTCTGATTGGTGGGAGCAGGCCATTTAGAAACGCATTTTTTAATTGCTGCTGGAATGGCGTTGCATCGCCATCGGCATAATCTAAACCTGAATGCTGCCTAAAAACTGGGCGCAGGCGGTCTAAAAAATCTGATGCAGTTTCATTTTCTTTCTGTTTTACCTCTCCTATTTTATTGTAGTTTGGCTTGGGGGCCAGCTGTAGTTTCACACGTTCATAGAAATTATGTAGTTGGCCTTCTAATTCAGGGTCACCTGCACGCAGGGGTTGTGGTCCGTTGCCGACCACTAAAGAATCTAAAGGATTATTAATTGCCCCCCCAGTGAAAGAGCCTTTCACTGAGCCAAACTTCAAACCTAAAAGATCTTGAAGTACCTGGTACATTTCATGACCGTTTAAATACCACTGAGTCCTAATTGCTTCAACTGCTCTCTTCCATGTGTCAAAACCGTCATGCAGGGGCGGGACATCTTTAAGAACATTTTTGCGATCCTCATGTGACCATGGTCTAAACACAAGAATTGTGGGGTGTGCGTCTTGATGCCCCATAGGTCCAATCGGCTGACCATATCTGGGGTTAGGTGAACTTATTAATGGAAATACTCCTGGGGGGCTTGGGGGGTCAGGCCATGTTTCCCTGCCTACATGATCTTCCCCTATATCTGCTTCAGGTGCATGTGTTAATGACATTTTAGCTAAATCTGCCTGCACTGAACCGTAAGGGTTATTCACAGCTGCATCTTTGTCTGTTTGCTTGGGAGTTGATGCAGAGGCAGTAACATAGGGGGGAGGGGCTGCAGCCGTTGCTTCAGGCACCTCACAGCTTTGCTTTTGTTTTTTATTCTGTCTCTTTTCTCTATTCTCAGCACGTCTCTGTTGCTCTTTTTTCCATGCATCTAGGAAAGTTAATTCACTTGTGCGTTTTCCTTTCTTTCTAAGATTTGTGGTTGCACTTATTTCCTTTAATAAGCTATCTTTGAGCTGTGTTAAAGCTGCGGGGCTGCACGTACCCTCCCACCCAGGACATGACGTCTTTTTAGGATTACGCCATCTCCTTGCGCTGATTTTTCCTGCACCTGGATATTTATTTTCTATCCATTGTTCGTCATTAATGAACTTTTGTGTATACTGCCCATTATTGGCAAGAGGTTTAGAGGTTTTATTCCCCATTTTTCAATTTTTATTATTTAGTGTATCTTACTTATGTATTTATTTAGTTATTTATTTTTATTTATACACTGGCAATACAGCTGCTATCCACCTTCGCTGATATGAGGAATGAGAGTGGTTGCTCACACGCCCTTCTACTTTCGGACTATTTCCAAAAGCGGTGTGAACTTTACGAGGCGAAACTCGACCGTTCTCCCAAACCACCAGCACTTCAGCGAACAGCAGTGAAAGAAAAACACAGTAGGAGCGGCTCAGTCTCTTATTGGACCGTGAAAAGTCAGCTTGCTCCGTTAGTTACAACAATACACACATACATTCACATTCACACTTATTCGCGCGATCGGAACCCTTATAATAAGGGGAGCTGCCAGTCTTTCTGTAGACGAGCTACTTATTCCCTTGACCCAGCTGGGGGAGCTACTCAGAGCTCCAAACCTAACCCACAAGAGTGGGGAGCTTCCAGTCGACGAGCTCCAAGCTACCAGCCGACGAGCTACTTTAAACCCACAGAAGTGGGGAGCTTCCAGTCGCGACGAGCTGCTTTCGCTATTTTAAATTCCCTGAATTTAAAATACGATTTTACGCAAGATTGTGTCAGTGTGTCTGTATCTACCTGGTCAGTGTCGCCGGGTCTGGTCCACCTCGATCGGGCCCCACCACCGTGGGTCGCTTTCTAAGAACGTTGGCCAAGACTCGAATTTAACGCCCTTGGTCTTTGACCACACACCTAGTGTGTGGGCTGTCGACAGACGAGCAACGTGGACTGGTCACGGAGATGGGACACGATGGAGGCGCTCCGGCTCGAAGGACCAAGAAATGTTGGGGGAAAACTCTGTAAAAGACCCAGGAGAAATAAAGACACAATGAGACAAAGTTACTTTCTTTATCAAACGTGTACACGGGTGAGCTGCTAAGGACAACTCACACCATGCACAGTGGCTTGGTAATTTTTATAGGAAAGACAGTGAGAACAGGATAAGAAAATACAAAACAAATAAAATAAACAACTCCATATGTGGCGCTAGTCTCGTCAGCAGAGAGCTGGGAGAAGGCTGTGAGAGATAAAACAATCTAAAACAATATGTCCCAAAACAGTATGTCTTTGCTGAGAAAGTCTAAAAAGATAATTCTAAACTAATCTAACCATAGACAAAAGGGCATGCTTGCACATTTAAAAGAAGGTAAAGAAACATAGAAACATTTTTCCTGTAACAGATCCAAATTTAATTTTTTTTGTCTCCATCTGTTTTTAATCTTTTTTTCTCTGCACCGTGTTCGATGGAGGATTTTCAGGCTGAAACCTTAAAGTGTACTTTTTTTCTTCATAAAGTTTAGATAAATTTTAAGGTTTTTTTTCATGTGTGTTGTGTTCCCATCTGTAGTTTCTGGAGGCTTTCCTCCTTTATCCAATCAGGGTACTCCACTGATCCCAAGCTGTCCAATAGGACGTGAGCAATACGAGGAAATCTGTACGTCGCGTCTCAGTCTTCTGCTCCGGTGGACGTTCCTTTTATTTCAAACTTCCTTCAGCTTGAAGAACAAAAAGACTCGAATCGTATCTAAACTCATTTCTTCTCTGTGTGCTTCTGCTGTCGTCTCTTCACCTGTTTGGAGAAAACAAAAACCTCCAGGAAGCCACTGGTGACCTTTAACCTGAGACAGAACACGTGTAGCTGTTGACTTGGTGCGAAGTGGACTGTTAGCTGTAGCTGTAGTAAACAGGAATGCTTAGAAACGCGATGAGCTGCTGTGTGTTGACCTGATGATCAAACTCTGCTTGCTGTTTTTGTTTTGTAATTACTTTTTAATAAACGCTCCAGAACAAACGCACACGTCGGCATCGTGTGGACACAAATATTTAAAAGAGCAGTAAAAAGGAGTGTTTGACACACCATCACTGTAAATTTGAAAATGACATGACCAAGAGGTGAGTTGAGTTAATCTAAAGGGCGTTAATAAAATGACTGAATTAACCACTTTTTTCCCCTAGCACCACTTTCAGACTCAAATAACTGGACAAACTGAGCTGAGTTTGTGATTAAACCTCATTTCCTGTCTATGCCTCCAATGTTCCCACACAGCTTAAATCACATTTAAGGATCGCATCAGTCAGGAAGGCTTTAGACAAAAGGTGAATGATCATTTCTACCTGCAGTAATTGGCTCCGACTTGATGTCACCTGTTGACACCTGCTCAGTTCCTCAGGCTGGCGGAATAGGAGAAGGTGGGCTGCAAAGCGGCTTGCAGGTGCAGAGATTTGTTTAGGATGTGTAGATTTGCCAGGGCCGTCACAGAGTTTAATTTTGAGGTGCTTCAGGATGTTTCAGCTCTCACCCAACCCAAGCTCTGATAGGTTCGTTGCATTTATAGTCCGCTGTCCTAAGGCGTCCATGTTTCCACACAGACACACGGCTGCTGCGTTCACGGACCTGCTGTTTATCAGGAAAATGAGACTTGATGTCCTTCAGCTGCCGGCTGATCGCCAAAATGGACTCTGAGCAGAAGAAGAAATCATCAGGAAACGACCCAGTAACCACAAAACAGGAGCTGAAACACCTCTGTCGTGTGTTTTTGTGTCGTGTGTTTTTCACTGTCGAACACGTGATTTATTGTTCGTGTTTCATCTATAAACTGAAACGTCGGAGGCGCGTCGTCTCCTGATGTCTCACAGAAACGTGAAGCTGTGCTGGACTCACCGTCCTCTGGAGGAGCGGGAAAAGGCTCCGACATCTTAGGAGGAGTGCGAGCTGGAAGAGAGGAGAACGAGGAGCTCAGACTGCAAAATAAATGTGACGACATGAAAACAAAAGAAGAAATGACGAGAGTGTCTTTGTCCTCATTAGGATGAATATTTTAAAAAGGCACAAAGAACCAATCAGATCCTCCCATCCTGTTTGGCTCTTACTTTTTTTTTTTTTTTTTTTTTTTTTTTAAATGACATCAGAAACAGCAGTATGCGACATTACATGATGGCAGAGCTTCAGTTCATCCTTTGTCATTTTTTTTTTTTTTTTTTTTTTTAATAAATAGGACAGGGGGAATGAATGAGAGAGAGAGGGGGAGAGAAAGAAAGAAAACCCAAGGGGAGAAGAGACGGTGAGAAGGGGGGGGAAGAGAGACAAAAAAAAAAAAACTCCTGGGTCACCTGTATGGAGAGAAAAAAAAAACAAACAAACAAACAAACAAACAGAGGAGACAGCAAACAACAAAGAGCAACATAATAATAGAGAAAACAAAGCACCATCACAATAAACTAGCTAGTCATAGATATCAGTATTTACTAAGTAATAAACGATATTGTGCAGCACGCAAGATAGACAGCGCACAGTG
This sequence comes from Diplotaxodon limnothrissa, assembly GCF_057381915.1. Lineage (NCBI taxonomy): Eukaryota > Metazoa > Chordata > Actinopteri > Cichliformes > Cichlidae > Diplotaxodon > Diplotaxodon limnothrissa. The sequence continues at coordinate 108,993 of NC_140596.1, read as the reverse complement.
TGCTTTGAGGCAGCAGCCAAGAAAGCTTTAGTCCGCGTCTGTGAATACCCATGTGTGCATACCTGTGTGGGTCAGCATGCTTGCATTCCAAAGGTTTCTCCATGTAATGATCTGCTAGGGAGTGTGGGGGGGCCACAGCCCCGTCCTCCAGGGTGTGAAGCGGGTATGGAGGAGATCAAAACTCCAGACATCCAGAGGCCCCCAGAACACAAGAGACCATGGAAGACCAACAGAGGGGCAGCCGCGCCACTGTTCCAGTAAGAGCTGAGGAGAGTCCCAGATGAGGGCTCACTCAGCAGCCGCGGAGCAGAAGCCAGGGGGGGTTGCAGTGACGCGCCCGTGAGCTCCGCCGGCCCCCAGCTGCGCCTGAGTGACCGAGCCCTGGGCCGAGAGGCCGGGGGCACCCCACCTCCAAAGGGGCCCGAGCGAGCCCCAGGCCCCAGGCCCCGACAAGCGGCCGCCAAGGAGTGAGCCGGTGTGTACCCGGACGCCCACCCCCAGACACAAAGAACCACCAACACACCGACACCTGAGGGAGTCCGCCACCGGCAGGGGAAGTGGTGGTGGGTGGAGATAGGCCTCCAAACCTTGGAGGGCCTGAGGTGTCCCCAGAGAGGTGGCGTCTGATACCCAACCTGACATATAGACACAGACATACAGGCACACACAGACACAAACATCCATTCCCACCCTCATGCTCTCATATGCACTCACTCCACACTCAACCAACGTGGAGACAGACATAAAGAGACGCTGTACACACAATCACACTCCCCAAGCGTACTCTACAAACCGGGTCTAGGTACCCTTGCCCCTGGAGGGGGGAATTGCACCCAGACCCAGGTGGTGTTACCCTTTTCCCTGCGGTGGGGAGAGGCAGACCACCCCGACTCCGCAGCAGCAGGGAGGCCCCACACCCCAGACCGCAGTCGGACGGCCAACTCCTCCTACTAGCCCTCCCGCTCCAGCAGGCCGCAGAGAATGGGGGTGGGAGAAGACTCCAAACCTCCCTCCACCCGCTCATTGTAGTGTTGATGCATATGTGTTCTAAGGTGCAATTAAAACCCAGGAGGGCATGGAGCTACCTGCCAAGGAGCAGCAGGTAAGCGCATAGTCCCTCCTGCTAACCCTCAATGACTAAGTGTATTTAAAATTGAGAGGTGGGCAACGACGTCAGGGGTGAGGTATACACCCTGATGGTGATTTGGACTCCGTGATTGTGCCCACCCCCAAGATCCTATATGTATGTGTAATGAGAGTGTGAATAATGTGAATGTCTAAGTTGTGGGATAAAATTGAGGCAGAGGCAGCCAGAAGGGGACAGGGGGGGGGGGGTAGCCTCCTCTGCACCCTGGTGACATACCCCCACTCCAAGGCCCTGCATGTGTGGGTGGTTGTGGAGGAGCGGGAAGAGGGAGGCAGCTGGAGATGGGGAGGGAAGGAAGGGAGGGGCAGGTAACCCCTCCCTGGGGCCAGCTCCCCCGCTGACCCCAGTAGGCACTCCCACCCTCCGCGACCCGCCAGGGAAGGGGGGCCCAGGCCCATCAGACCGGGGCCCAGTGCAGTAGCGCCCCCCGGCTCCACAGAGCCCTGGACAGTCCACCCAACCCCACCACAGAGAAAACTGCACCCACCCCACCAACCACACATCTTCCAGACTACATAAGACGGTAAACGCCCAGGCTGAGATCTTCCTCCACCTCTCCTGTATCTCCCCCTCCTGCAGAGAGTTCCTGAGAGAAGAAAGCTCCTGCCAGATGTGACCATCCCCCCCACCAGTTGAAGAGCCCCCCAGGCGGCTCGATGCACCGGCGGCACCCTGCTCCAGGGCCGGGCCCCCATGCACCCACCCGCCCACAACCCCGGCAACACACCAACCAGGACCCGAGGCCCGGCCCGGGCCCCCGCCCAGAGACGGAGCACCCCCAGAACCTCACGCCCATCCCGGACCCACCCAGGGGCAGCCAGGTTGCCAGGTCAGTAACCCACGTCCGTCAGCACAGACCCTCCCCTAGCCCCGCTGCACGCAGCCGCGAGGAAACAGTCACCTGAGAGCCAACAGAGCCCTCAACCGGACGTGACCGCTACCCCGGGTTGAGCCCCCCAAGGAAGATGCCTCCGGGGAACCCCCCGACGCCCTAAGCCTGTCCCTACCCCCTCACCAATCACAACAGTGAAGGCGGGACCAAACTATGACCCCCCACCCCCACTAGGTGATGGAGCTGATAAAAGGGGCCCAGAGCAATTGATCTGATGTGGTGGCAGAGGCTGTGTCAAGACTAATGTAATCTAATAGATAATTTCTATATTGGTTAGAATTAAGATTATTTTTATTTTTCCAGTTCATGAGGACTGTTTTCTTGGCTATGCATAGGGCAGTGAAGATCATATGGGCTATATTCTTTTCTGAAGTGACATTATCTAAGCTGCCCAACAAACACACTAAGGGGGAGGTTGGAATGTTACATTTCAGACATTTTGATAAGTCTTCACATATCTCGCGCCAAAACTTTTGCACTGGTGGACAGAACCAAAGAGCGTGGATGTAATTGTCTGGTGTATTGCCTTGACAGTGTGAGCAGTTGTTGGAAGATGTAAAGCCCATCTTGAACATCCGATGACCTGTATAGTGCACTCTATGAAGTATTTTGTATTGTATTAATTGCAGACTGGGATTTTTAATTAATTTAAAAGTTTTTAAGCAAATCTGAGACCAGAAGTTTTGGTCTAGGTTGACTGATAAATCTGCTTCCCACTTTGCAGTAGGAAGGGATATTGATTCATCTAATTTAGAAAGTGTTCTGTATATTTTAGATAATAATTTGGGGGATTTAAGAGTAAGAAAATGTGCCGCACTTAGTGGTGTTTGTAATTCAACTTGACTGAGGTTAAATTTCTTTTTTACTATGGATTTAATTTGTTGATATTCTAAAAACCTTGTCTTGTTGATCCCATATTGTTCAACTAGTCTGTCAAATGGAATAAATTCTGTTCCCTCTAATATATGTTCTAAGTATTTAATTCCTTTACAACTCCATTCTGGGAAATTAATCATATTATTGTTTTGTAATATGTCAGGGTTATTCCAGATAGGTGTACGTTTGCATGGGATTAATGAAGACTCCGTTATTTTTAGAAACTCCCACCATGCTGTTAGAGAAAAGCTGATGTTGATACTTTTAAAGCATTCATGTCTTTTGATGTTTGAGCTAATAAATGGTAGGTCTGAAATCTCTAGATCCTTGCATAGTGCCTGTTCAACATCTAGCCAGGGCTCAACTAAGAAGGTATGTTTTAACCATTCTGAGATGAACTGAAGCCTGTTGGCTAAGAAGTATTGGTGAAAATTAGGCAGATCTAATCCTCCTCTATCCTTGGTTCTTTGTAGCGTTTTTAAGCTAATACGCGGGGGTTTATCTTTCCAAAGGAATTTGGAAATATATGAATCCAGAGATCTGAACCAATCTTGTGATGGTTTGTTAGGGATCATCAAAAATAAGTAATTTATTTTTGGCAAGATCATCATTTTTATAGTGGCGACCCTTCCCATGAGTGATATGGGTAAAGATTTCCATCTAGTCAGATCGCCTTCTACTTTCTTTAGAAGTGGGATGTGGTTTAGTTTAGTTAAGTCTGAAAGCTTAGGAGAGATATTAATACCTAAATATTTAATATTTCCGGATTGCAGTGGGGCAGAGGAAGAATTATGGAAGGAGCAGTTAATGGGGAGAACTGTAGATTTTGGCCAGTTAATTGAATAATCTGAAACTCTTGAAAACCAGTTTATTAAAGTAATTACCTCAGAGAGGTTGGTTTGTGTGTTTTGCAGAAAAAGCAACACATCATCCGCATAGAGACTGATTTTATGTTCTATGTTCTTACATTTTATGCCCTTAATTGTTGTAGCCTGTCTAAATGCTGCTGCTAGAGGTTCGATAAAAATTGCAAAAAGTGAGGGGGAGAGTGGGCATCCCTGTCTGGTGCCCCTCAGGAGACAGAAGCTGGAGGATGTCTGGTCATTTGTTCTGATACGAGCCGTTGGGGAATTGTATAATATTCTTATCCAGTTTATGAAAGAGTTTCCAAAACCAAATTTGTGTAAAGTTGCGAATAAAAATTTCCAATTAACTCTGTCAAATGCTTTTTCTGCATCTAGAGATAATATTATGGCTTCGATGTTTTTATCGTATGAGTAGTCTATTAAATTAAGTAATCTACGAGTGTTTGTTGAGGAGTGCCGACCTTTTATGAAACCAGTTTGGTCAGGATGAATTAAGAGGGGGGTCATTTTCTCTAATCTCTTTGAGAGAGCTTTGCAGATTATTTTAAGGTCTACATTTAAAAGAGAAATTGGACGATAGCTTGAGGGAAATAAAGGGTCTTTGCCTGGTTTTAGCAGGAGACTAATGTTGGCAGAATTCATATTTGGTGGTAGTCTGCCCTTTTCCTCGATTTCCTGCAACATGCTGTGGAATACTGGTGCCAAAATTGTCCAGAATTCTTTGTAGAATTCTGCAGGGAAGCCGTCTGGACCTGGAGCCTTATTATTGGGCATACTTATCAGGGCTTCCTGGAGTTCACTTGGCGTCAGTGGCGAATCCAATTCCATTGCTTGACTGTCTAGTAATTTTGGAAGAGTTACGTTGTCAAGAAACAGATCAATTTCATTTTTAGATGGGTTTATTTGTGGTGAGTATAAAGTTTCATAGAAATCCCTAAAAATGTTGTTTATTCTTCCAGGATCATATATTGTGTTCCCCGATAAATCTTTAGCAGCACATATAGTTGTTTTTTCTTTATTTATTTTTAGCTGGTTAGCTAGAAATCGACCTGATTTGTTACTGTGTTCAAAATTCTGCAAGCGAAGTCTTTGTATAAGGAATTGTGTTTTTTTATTAATAGTTTCATTTAATTCTAGTTTTGTTTTGCGTATTTTGTTCAATGTTTCCTGATCTTGGTGGGACGCGTAGGCTTCTTCTAGTGATTTGATGTTTTTTTCTAATTCCTGAATATTTTTGTTTTCTTCTTTCTTTTTGTGTGATGAGAAAGAAATTATTTTACCTCTCATCACAGCTTTCCCTGCTTCCCATAGAACAGAAGCAGATATTCCGGGAGTGTCATTAAAGTCTAAATATGAAGTCCATTCCTTTTTAAAGTATTTAATAAAGTCTTCATCTTTAAGTAGTGATATATTAAATCTCCAGTTTTTACTTGGCGTAGTATTATTCTTGTGCATTAGTATTAAAGATACAGGAGCATGATCGCTGACAGCTATAGGATGAATCTCAGTGTCTGAAATGTCACACAGCAGTGAGCTGCTGACCAAAAAATAATCCAGACGAGAGTAAGAGTGATGAACATGCGAGAAAAAAGTATATTCCTTACTGGTGGGGTGAAGAGAGCGCCATGCATCGCAAAGACCAAAGTCGTTCATATACTGTTTGATTATATTTGTGGACTGCCAATTACGCTGAGTTCCTGTTGTGTTGAGCCTATCCATTTCTTCATTTAGTCCAAGGTTGAGGTCACCGCCAAGAATGAGTGTGCAATCAAGGTGTTCAGAGAGTGCACTAAAAAAACCGTGGAAGAATGAGGGTTCATCAACATTTGGACCATATATACTAACAATACATAGTTTTTTGTTCAATATTGATAGTTTAATAATTAGAAATCTACCCTCTGGATCTATAACTGTATCGAGTACTGTAAAATTAACATTTTTATGTATTAAAATTGCTACTCCCCGTTGTCTAGAATTATAACCGGCTGCAAACACGTTAGGAAACTCAGGTGTTTTAAGTTCATTTAAACCTGTGACAGGTTTGTGAGTTTCTTGTAATAAAATAACATCTGCCTGTAGTTTTTTAAGCTGGTTAAATATTTTTAACCTCTTTCCTCTGGTGCCAGCTCCATTTACATTCCATGTGACAAACCTCAGCATGCCCTTAATTGTGCGTGTATGTTTAATGATGTATGCTGGGTGTTTCGTTTAGACAGGTGGAGAGAATATGGAAACATCCCTTGTTTGTAAATAGAAAGAGAAAAAGAAGTGTGGTGAGAGACTCCATAAGTCTGACTATGTGTGTGAATATTCACTAATATGAACAAGCGTGGCTTGCTTATGTGTCCTGCAAGTCTGTGCGTGCTGTGAGGCTGTTGTGAATGTGCTGCCGTTGAGCTGATGTGTTTGCGTGATCGTGTTGTGAAAATATGGAGAAATAGAGGGTGTTGTTTGTAGGTGAGTGGGGAAGTAGGTGACCACAGCAGTGAAAGACAAGAGAAAGAAAGAAACCACATGAACTGTGAGCGACAACAAAAAAAAGGAAATGAAACGGAAACATTCCAATTAAAGCAATGACGGAGGGTGACGGTGTTATATCTGCTATGACATCCTACTGATATTACTAGGTTAAACACATTTTAAAGGAGAAAGTGTGAATGAATAAGAAAAGAGTGTAGCGGGTTCTTATCTGGAGTGCAGTCAGTATAACCACGGTGTGGTGCCGGGGTCGCGGTACAGCTGTCCGTCCACGTAGAGCCGGTCCACAGCGATGACAGCACGGGAGCCTTTCTGGATAAAGCTACGTCGAACTGGGAACAGGACCTTGCGTCGTTCCAGGATCTCTTTGGGGAACTGGTCGTTCACGCTGAAGTCCGTTCCTTTCAGCTCTCTGCCGCGACTCTTCACCTGTTCCTTTTGTTTGAATTGGCTGAATTTGGCCACAATAGGCCGTGGTCTCCCGGTCCGCGACCGCGCGCCCCCCAAGCGATGTACTCTATCGAAGTCGATGTTCTTTACGGTGTCCTCCGGCAGCTTCAGGTGGATTTTAATGAAGCTTTTCACCGTTGCCTCTGCGTCCTCTCCGGCAGTTTCTGGAATACCAGAAAACACAAGATTATCTCTCATGCTACGGGCTTGTAAATCGATAACGGACTCTTTTATTTTTTTATTTTCAATGTTTAGCTGGGTCACGTTATCGGTGAGAGATTTAACCGACTCCCGTAGCGTGGCATTTTCAGCGGCAAGCGTTTCCACCTGCCGCTGGCTGAATTCCAGGGATTCTCTCAGAGATTTAAATTCCCGGTGTAAGATCTCCACCAGGGACAGCCTCGCATCGAAACTGGACAATCGCTTGTCGATGGACTCCAGGATTTCTGCGATGTCTTTGCCGGCAGGCGATGTTGTACCGGGGGAGTCTGCCTGGCGACTTCTCTTCGATGACGGCGTCTCGATTTTGGCCGGGGAAGATGCACTCTGGGCCTTATGCATTACTAAATCTTGAAAACAGCGGTCGATGTAATCTTGGAGAGCGTCTAAACTCTCCCCGTTGTCCTCCAGGGTGTTAGAGATGATAAAACAGATGTTGTTAGTTATATGACAATTGATTAGTATATTTGGAAATACTGAAGCTTGGAAAACCTTTGTTAAACTCTATGCTACCATTTGCTTTTTCTCCGCCAAAATCTCCGGCGTCTGACGTCACCTACAACATCACTTCCGTCACTTACCTCTCACTTCCGTCACTTACCTCCACCTCCTCTCCATGAAAACTGAATTTATGACATTTAACGGAGTTAGAAGTTAGCAGGAAGTTAGCTCGCTAGCTTCTATCTAAATACAATATAGCATGTCCTGAATGCGGGGTTTTGGAAACAAATTAAAACGTACAGCTCTGTTATCACTTCCAGCATAAATGAAGACAGAAAACTAAATAGCAGTGACGTTTGTAGGGTTACTGAAGTTTGGCTAGCTGGTATATAATGATGTGCTACGTGATTGCGACACAGCTATGTTAGCATAATATAAACAAGCTAACTTTTTTTCCCACTCGATAAAAGTTAACGTGAGTGTTCTCGGTGGTCAGGAACAAATGTAATCGCATGGCAGGATGCTGTAAAAGGACCAAACTTCAGCCAGGAGAACAACTGAGATAATCCATCCACAATACGAGGTTAGTCATTCATATACTGCTGCATGGGCTGGGCTGTAGTTACATCCTAAGGTTTTAAAAACTGAGCTTAAATAAATGATTAGTGGTAATAAAAGCCGAGGGAGGTCAACAGTGATCACTGACTGTTTTAGGAGCTTTTTGAGATTAAATAGAAGAAAATACATAACATTAAACATGTTAACAACACAAAAGCCATATTAAACGCAGACTACTTTAGACCCGGAAGTAGGATTCGTCGCGTCATCACTGAACAACCGGATAGTAATCATCCACAACTATACTCAGTTGCAGATGATAAAGGATTCAGAAAGTTCATGCATGACAGAGAATATGCATGTTCTTTTTGTTTTCATATTATAAGTTATATTTAATTGTGTTGTGGTTTGCGGTGTTTTGTGTTGTTTCACTTTAAATTTGTAAAAGGAAAAAGCTGAAAATTTAAATAGTTAAAAGTTGAAATGTGAATAGTTGATTTTTGTATTATGATTTATTTATTACATTTTATGTGGAGTGAATAAATAAAAGTATATTTACGGTGGCCCCTAGAGACAAAGCACGTAAAAACTCCAAAACACGTATGAACTCTGAAGCACGTACAAACCCTGAAGCACGTACAAACTCAAAAACACGTAAAAACACGTACAAACTCCAAAACATGTACAAACACGTACAAAACTCCAAAACATGTATGAACTCTGAAGCACGTACAAACCCTGAAGCACGTGCAAACTCCAAAACACGTAAAAACACGTACAAACTCCAAAACATGTACAAACACGTACAAACTCTGAAGCACGTAAAAACTCAGGAGCACATAAAAACTCAAAACACGTACAAAATCAACAGAAGTGCTCCAGGATGCTGGGCGCAGTGTTGAGCTTTTGTTACCTACTGGCTACACAAGCCAGCAAGTACCAACGACCGGATTTGGTGTGTGGTAGTAACAGGTAAATGAACTTTTTTTTTTTTTAATTATTTGAATATATATGAGTGCCTGTGTATAAATACACAAATACACACATGCTTTCAATTGTGTAATTTAAGTGATCTAGTAGCTCTGCTTTGGAAGTTCAGTTCATGCTAGAAATGTGTTTTGGAGTTTGTACGTGTTTTGTCTCTAGGGGCCACCGCATATATTTATATATAAATAAAACCACTTTTTTTTACGTTAGTAATTCCTTTTGTGCATAATTTTATATTATTGTTAATAATAAATTAACTAAAGCAACAAAACAACCTGAAGAGCCGGTTCGGAGCCGAAAGAGCCGGCTCTTTTTAGTGAGCCGAACCGAAAGAGCCGGATCTCTAAAAAGAGCTGGAAATCCCATCACTATTTTTTTCAAATTCTGTAATTCTCACTCGCTTTGGCAACTTTGTACTTTTGTGTTACTCGGAGCAACAACTCCACCTCATTGTTAGTCCATTTAAAAAACTCGCTGCTTTTCCTCAACATTTTGCTGCGACGTTTCAAAGAGCCGGAAAGTAAATAAGCGGCAGACAGAAATGAGGCAGGTCGAATCTTCTTGCATTTTACACATGCGCAGGACTGGAACCGTAAGCGTTTTCAGCTGTTTCAATGTGGACGCACAACTCTGTGAAAACGATTGAAAACACTAGTGTGGACGCGTTTTCAAATCTATCCAGGCTAGCTAGCTATCTAGGCTCAACTTTTTAAATTATGCAAAATGTTTAACTGTATCTCTAATAGAAACTTCTTTAACTTTGCTCTGCTTCACTTCAGCAGCATCAGGTAATGTTCAGATGTTGATTCATGGTTTTCTTCCGTTTCTGTTCGTCTGCAGAATATTTTTAAGGTTATCTGTTAGAAAAAGCCAGACCAGGAAAATTTCCTTCATGTTTTTCTGTTTTGTCTTCAGTTACTTTGACACAAAGGCATCTGCTGTGATGCTCACAGCTCTGATAAAGTCTCACAAATGTCAGCTTTCTTTTTATATATGTAAAATATGTATATGTACTGATTAGTGTACACTTGGGTTTTAAGGGGTATTTATTTATTATTTTCTTCTTTTTTTTTTTTTTTTTGGGGGTGTATGGAAGCCCCAAACGCAATTTCATTGTTCTTGACAATGACAATAAATAAATAAATACTAATACTAGTGATCAGAATTATAATATTTCTGACTGTCTGAGGCAAAATTTCCCAGATTCAAATCCATTTGAATTGAATTGATTCAAGAAATCAGTGATGATACACAGCCCTATAGTTAATATAATAAAATACGCCTTTCAGCTTTTTATATATTTAGTTTTTTAGGAGAGCTGGAACGTAATTGTGCCCGCCTCTGAAGCACTCTGGGTCAAATGTGCTATAAACAAAACAGATGTAACAGTCAACACAAAAAGGTTCAGACACTTTCCATGGCAATGTTTCATTTAAAAAACAAAAACAAAACGTATTTAACCCACTCAGTGGGCTACATCTGTTCATGCCAGTATCGATATTATCGATATTTGGTTCAATCTCTCCACCTCGAGTCTCGAGTTGAAAGATAGAGGAAATCCCCAAACAGCAACAACACACAAAGGTTTTTATGTTTAACAGCCTGACGTCTGTCCAGTCATCAGGTTAGCATTAGCTGTAATCTAACCTACGTTTCTGAGAAATGCTAGTATTTTTTCGTGCTATCCGGTTGTTCAGTCTGACGTCACTAGCCGTGTCTGGGTCTAAACTCCGCTGCAGGTCCATATATCAAACGATCACTATGGGATTACTGAGAGTTGAAAAACTGTCTAAAGTCTTTCATCTTTAATAAAATGATCAGCGTTCTGCTCTACCAGGTGTAACAATTGAGTTTAACATCCAGGCATCCATGAAAACGGAATTTATGACATTTAACGGAGTTAGAAGTTAGCAGGGAGTTAGCTCGCTAGCTTCTATCTAAATACAATATAGCATGTCCTGACTGCGGGGTTTTGGAAACAAATTAAAATGTACAGCTCTGCTATCACTTCCAGCATAAATGAAGACAGAAAACTAAACAGCAGTGACGTTTGTAGGGTTACTGAAGTTGGGCTAGCTGGTATATAATGATGTGCTACGTGACCGCTAGCGACACAGCTATGTTAGCATAATATAAACAAGCTAACTTTTTTTCCACTCGATAAAAGTTAATGTGAGTGTTCTCGGTGGTCAGGAACAAATGTAATCGCATGGCAGGATGCTGTAAAAGGACCAAACTTCAGCCAGGAGAACAACTGAGATAATCCATCCACAATACGAGGTTAGTCATTCATATACTGCTGCATGGGCTGGGCTGTAGTTACATCGTAAGGTTTTAAAAACTGAGCTTAAATAAATGATTAGCGGTAATAAAAGCCGAGGGAGGTCAACAGTGGTCGCTGACTGTTTTAGGAGCTTTTTGAGATCAAATAGAAGAAAATACATAACATTAAACATGTTAACAACACAAAAGCCATATTAAACGCAGACTACTTTAGACCCGGAAGTAGGATTCGTCGCGTCATCACTGAACAACTGGATAATTAAAACGATCACAGAGGCCGAAGTTCAGGCTTCATTTTGGTCCTTTTTTTTTACTGAGATGTCATACACTTGCACACTACACTTACCTTTGCGAGCGTAGTAGGCAGGCCCAGGTACGTCCGTTCTTTTAGAGCAGAGCTACAGATTAAAAATGCCCAAGGCGAAGCGGTCAAAGTCTGGCTGTATTTCACAGCAAAAGATGCAAACTCAGCAGCCTGCAACAAGTGCTTTAAGCTGATACTGTGATACTGTCAAAGGAGGTAACACCTCAAATCTGATGAAACACCTGGCAACGCATAGCGTTTTTTTTAAAAGCCGAGAAATGCGCCGTATTTGATAGCTTGCTGCGAGACCTCACACCGAGCACATCTACTGCGGGTGTGGTGCCTGTTATCGGACCCGGAGTTTGCAACATCCCCCAAAAACCCGAAAAATAGAGTCCTGGCCCCTAGCCCTGCCAGTGTAGCAGAAATGATGAGGATGATGATGCAGCAGCAGCCGTTCTTCTCTGCGTGAGTAGCTTAATGTTGTTGGTGTGTAATTTACGTTGAGTAGGCTAACCACGTTATTACATTAATGCATGTAAGGTGAACTAGCAAACATCATCATAGCTACATGCGGCTGTCCTCTTGTTTGATGGCAGATACTCCCTGCACGCTGGCCAAAAAGGCTAAAATGACCAAAGAAAAATTGGGAAACAGTTAAACATGAGGTTTTTGGACAAAGTTTGTGTTTTTTCCATTGTTTAAGCACTGCTTCCAGCCAAGAGTGATGCCATAAATCCCCCATAGCTGCAGAAAAGGCTAACATTGTTATCTTTTTACAAAAAAACAGCTAAACATGAGAGGTTTTTGGACAAAGTTTGTGTTCTTGATTCTTTAAGCACCGGCACCGTTTCAAAAGTACCGGATTGGTACTGGTATTGGATAAAACTTCAACGATACCCATCCCTATCTATGGGGACTGACTCAGTGCTGGAGCCTCCGGTGGACGTTAGAGGAACTGCAGAGTTTGGCACTTCATCGTTGGCTTCACTTTTTTGTTGGTTTTACATAAGATAAATATCATAATTAAAGTGAAGCTGCTGTCTTAGTAATGATTATAGTTAGCAATAAAGACCCGAGGCTGTGCTGCGTGACCTCTTTGGACACTTTGATCACAAAAGCATTAAAAAGCCTGAACACTTGAAAAACCAGCCAGCTGCACATCACTACAGGACTGGCTTTAATAAAGTGAAGAACATATGAAACATTCAGCAGATTTGAGCATTTCCTCTGTATTATAATAACCACACTGCCTTTACAGAGTCGAGGGCGACTGTGTGAACAGCGCGTTACAAAGTGCTGTTTCCTTAAATCACCTTTGAACCTGCCATGTTGGAAGACTCGCTGTTGTTCTGTTTATTTGCTCTGTTGTCTCTCGCTTCGTCTGCTTGTAATGAACTGACTGAGGGCCCAGAGGTTAGCTTTAATGCTCCCTGTTGTTTTTCTGTTTTCCGCAGGCTGGAAACAGGCGACACACGAGTGCTCACAGTCTTTATATTACAGGCGATTAAATATTCATGCAGCTTCCTGCGTGAGTAAAGTGTCAACAGGGTGTTTGCATTCTAACGACAACGACATGGCAAATATTGAAAGCTGCAGTCAGACAGATGTTTATGAGGGAAAATGTAAAAACACGATCCTTTTCAGGAGGATTTCAGACGCTTCGATCCCGTAAACGTCTCTGTGTGGTGATCAGATCAAAGCCGACCAGCTTCATTAGCTCTTCGGCCTCTAATTGACAGCATGCAGAGAAACAAAAACCCAGAAACAACAAAAAGATGTTAGAGAAGCTCAAGCCTCAGTTTCAACTGTTTGAACATCATGAAGATTCATATAATTTTTACTTACTTAACTCGAATTTATTTAATATAAAACACTTTTAACAAGTTATAAAAGCACTTTAAAACAGATTGATACCCTTAAAACACAAACTGAAGGGACTACAAAACTAAAATCAGCTAAATAACTGTTGAAATTACAACAATTAAAATGGAGCTACTGTGTTTTTTCTATATGCTGTGTAATGTAGACGATCTCTGGTTTTAGACAGAGGATTATATGAGAAGCTCTACAAAAAGCTAGAAAAAAAAGACTTGTGGAAACTGAATATGTCCTTACTAGAAGAGAAACTAGCTTTACTGGCCAAGTGCTGGAAGCCTACGTCGGCATCGTGTGGACACAAATATTTAAAAGAGCAGTAAAAAGGAGTGTTTGACACACCATCACTGTAGATTTGAAAATGACATGACCAAGAGGTGAGTTGAGTTAATCTAAAGGGCGTTAATAAAATGACTGAATTAACCACTTTTTTCCCCTAGCACCACTTTCAGACTCAAATAACTGGACAAACTGAGCTGAGTTTGTGATTAAACCTCATTTCCTGTCTATGCCTCCAATGTTCCCACACAGCTTAAATCACATTTAAGGATCGCATCAGTCAGGAAGGCTTTAGACAAAAGGTGAATGATCATTTCTACCTGCAGTAATTGGCTCCGACTTGATGTCACCTGTTGACACCTGCTCAGTTCCTCAGGCTGGCGGAATAGGAGAAGGTGGGCTGCAAAGCGGCTTGCAGGTGCAGAGATTTGTTTAGGATGTGTAGATTTGCCAGGGCCGTCACAGAGTTTAATTTTGAGGTGCTTCAGGATGTTTCAGCTCTCACCCAACCCAAGCTCTGATAGGTTCGTTGCATTTATAGTCCGCTGTCCTAAGGCGTCCATGTTTCCACACAGACACACGGCTGCTGCGTTCACTGACCTGCTGTTTATCAGGAAAATTAGACTTGATGTCCTTCAGCTGCCGGCTGATCGCCAAAATGGACTCTGAGCAGAAGAAGAAATCATCAGGAAATGACCCAGTAACCACAAAACAGGAGCTGAAACACCTCTGTCGTGTGTTTTTGTGTCGTGTGTTTTTCACTGTCGAACACGTGATTTATTGTTCGTGTTTCATCTATAAACTGAAACGTCGGAGGCGCGTCGTCTCCTGATGTCTCACAGAAACGTGAAGCTGTGCTGGACTCACCGTCCTCTGGAGGAGCGGGAAAAGGCTCCGACATCTTAGGAGGAGTGCGAGCTGGAAGAGAGGAGAACGAGGAGCTCAGACTGCAAAATAAATGTGACGACATGAAAACAAAAGAAGAAATGACGAGAGTGTCTTTGTCCTCATTAGGATGAATATTTTAAAAAGGCACAAAGAACCAATCAGATCCTCCCATCCTGTTTGGCTCTTACAGCGAGTAATGTTTACTCCTCTCACTTTTCAAATATGGCCTGCTTCTCAAAATCAGCCAGAGCAGAACTGATGGCGATGCTGCAGGTGGATCAACAGGTGAGGAAATAGAAGCTTTCGGGGAAACTAAACACAGATTTTGTTGGTGCAGTGTTGATTAAAGATGAACTCAGCGTCCTTTTCAATAGCAATATTTCACAGATCTCGTTGTATGTACGTATAACTGTATTCGTTATTCAACATCTGAGCTGCGATGCTCCGGGTCCACCTACAGATGGCGCTCTTTGGCTGGAAGATGGCCTTGTAGTCCTCGGCGTTGTGGATCTCAGCAGACGACAGCTTCTCGTCCGCCTCGTCCTCGCTAGGGCTCCGCCTCTCCCCTTCGGGGCTCCGCCTGTCAGACTCTGAACGGTGCTTCAACCTGATGACATCACAAACATTTGTTTGTTTGTTTTTAGAAGAAAAACTGCAAATTTTTTACTTTATTTACTTTTATTAAAGAATCTGGAAGCGAAACTTTTCCACTGAAGTCAAATAAGATTTTATATATATATATATATATATATATATATTTATTATATATATATATATATATATATATTTATTATATATATATATATATATATATATATTTATTATATATATATATATATATATATATATATTTATATATTTATTATATATATATATATTTATTATATATATATATATATATATATATATATATATATATATATATATATATATATATGACATGTGATCTGAGTGTTTGATGAATGAAACCAGTGGCTCATGTATAAAACTTTAAATCCAGGAGTCAGTACTTGCAGTATCTGGAGTATTTTCTCCTGTCTCTCAGTGTGCCGTACCTCTGCGATCTGCAGGTGGTCGTGGGTCTCTCGTAGTTCTTTCGCAGTGCCGCTCCTTTGGGGTCCTTCTTCGGCTCTGTGAGCGGCTGGTCGTCCTGGATGATCCTCTGGATCACGGCGCCACCGCTCTTCTTTACCCTCTTCAGATCGACCACGTAGGACGACACACTCGACAGCTGATGAGACACGCCGATCTGACATGTGGAGAAGGTGGAAGATTAAGATTACCTAAAACTTCTGCACAGTACTGTTACTGAGCGGTGGGCGGAGCTACACACCAGCTGCTGGTTGCAGATGGCGAGGTCAGACACCTTTCCCCAGCTCACCGGCACCGCGTCAAAGCAGCGGTCCGGTTCCCAGCCGAAGACCCGCAGCGAGTCCGTGGCGCCGCTGTACAGGCAGGAGCCATCTGGGCTAAAACATATACACCTGAAACCACAGGGACAGGGGTCAGAGGTCACATTCCAGTTACACCCTGCTGCAACGGGGAAAAACTCACCTGACCGGAGTCGTGTCGCCCTCCAACGAGCCGATCATCGTAAACTTCTCCAGATCCCACAGCTTGATGGTCCTGCAAGCACATGCAGAGTTCATACAGCTGCAGCTCATTAGAGACACCTGTAGGTGTTTTATAGTGTCAGGTGAAGACGCTACAACACGGCTGAGGAACAGGAAGAGACCTCCAACAGATCCACGGTCAGCAGTGACAAGTCAGTAAATGAGGAGAAAGAGAAAAGAGGAACGAAACACGAACAAAAGAGGGAGTGGAGGGCAAAGTGCACCTCTCAGTGCATCATGGGAAGTCCCCAGGAACCTGAGGGATGGTTAGGGTCGCCTAACCCAGCTCTAACTACAAGCTAAGCTAAAGACATTTTTATAATTAATTGAAGAAAGTATGTGTTTGAGTCACTTCTTATTCTCATAAATGAGAGTAAGATTTATTCCATCAATAAACTGTTTGAGATAAAAATGACCCTGCTCCCTGTTCTGTCACTAAAACAGGCCAAAACCTACAAAATGTCTCATTTCTTTGAAGTGACACATTCAAAGCTTTAACGGCTCCATCACGATCACATGACAATCGGAAAATCAGGCCACAAACTACAGCTTTGCTTGCTGGTGTAACTTATAAACTGTCTCTAACACCAGGTCGATGTCCTCAAATTAAACATAATAATCAATTTAAGTGATTCATGTTGGAATACTTATTTATACTTCATATGCAAAAATAAAGAAATGATTAAATACTGAGTGCACTTGCTGGTTGTGTTGGAGAAAGGATGAGTTATTATTTCCATTTTATTATATTTATATTATATTTCCTGTTTACTTTTAGTTATAAATGTATGATTTAGTGGCACATGCAGAGGACATGTAGAAGACACAGGACATGTATGTGAAAAAAAGTAAAAGAATTTCAGACTAAAAGAAATGTTACATTTAAAAAAATGCCACAAACAATCAAACTCAGCACCAAAATAAAATCTTGGCGGCACAGAGAGAGGACAACCTCGCGCAGCCTCTGAGCTTCATGAAACAGAAAAACTAAACGAGCCACAAAGTGTCACAAACACTGATTCCACTCATGAGTCGCTCCTTCAGCTCCGAGCTGCTGCGTCTCGGGCGCTCGGCCTGCGGCGACGTACCTGTCGGAGCTTCCGGAGGCCAGCAGGTACTCGTTGGGGTGGAACTGGACGATGTTGACGGCGGCGGTGTGAGATTTGAATTCCGTGATGGTTTTCCCCTGAGCCAGGTCCCACAGCTGATGGAGACAAGAGGACAGGGCTGAGGTCATCGAACAGGAAGAGAGCAGAGCTCACCTCCTTCAGCCAATCAGAATGAGCGATTTTATTACAGGATGCTGCCGGTTTGATGCTTTCACAGCATTTACAGAATAAACACATCATGTTCACACTTTTAAATTCCCAAGATGCTCTCAAACACCCGAACATCCGACCGCTGCAAATGAAATGAAACTTAATTCTAAACATCGATGAAATGTTAGCCTAACGAGTCGTTACACATCACCAGCTTATTACTTTATTTAAATAAATGTAACTGAACCTGGGTCAAGAAGTGTCCTGAAAACTATTTTAATAGAAAAGATGGATCTTAAAAATCCTAAAACACTGAAGTGATTCAACAGACGGACCTTTTAAAACCATTTTAAAATGTAGAAGAATCTAAAAATGTTGCGATTCAATCGCTCGTTTTATTTTATGGGAACACGTGACTACCAAACATGAACCAGGACCAGCTGGAACATTTTAACGTCTTCCAGCCTTTCTGCACAGTTTCCTGCTGCTGATGTTCTGCTTCACAGTTTACATTCACAGCATCGTGTAACTCCTGCAGGTTATAGTTACTCTGAAGGTTTCTCAGCATCTACTGTTACAGAGTCAGAGTTACCACAACATGTAAGTACCGGGAAAAACAATCCTTAAAATATATTTTTTACATTAAAGGTGAGACGTCAGATCAGGTCGTACCTTGACGGTGCAGTCGTCGCTCGCTGAAGCTAACCACTTCCCATCAGGACTGAAGGCCAAACTCCTCACAGCCTGAGTGTGACCCTGCAACACCAACACTGGTCAGATTTTTGCTATCGAGACTCATGTGAAGCTTTTATTTTGAAGGAAAGTAGAAGCCCTGAGCCTGGTTCTGGAGTTTTTCCTTCCCACTGTCGCCAAAGTGCTCATAGGAGGTCATATGATTGTTGGTTTTTCTCTGTATGTAGATCTTAAAGTATAAAGCGCATTGAGGTGACTGATGTTGTGATTTGGCGCTGCATAAACAAAATTAAATTGAAGTCTCTCAGTTCTTTTAAATGCAATAATCCGTTTACTGTAAGACTCCATAAAAGCTCCGACTGACACAGTTTAATCCGAATCATTCTGAGCGTCCTCGGCTTTGGCGCACAGTGACACCCATAAAATCGGCTAGTCTGACAGATAAGGAGAAGACGACGGTGGTATGTAAACTGTGTTTTTGTGCTGCGTATTGTTTGTTTGAACGCAGTTTGGATTCTGACCATAGAAGATGTTTTTGTGACACGCCCACCGCTACGTTTGCTATTCGGTTTGGTGTGTGTGTGTGCTGTGGCTCTGCAGGCGTTCACCTGAGTTTGAAGGAATTGCTGTTGCCTTTGTTTTGGATTTTGGCATGCTGCTTATGTTGAATGCTTAAAATGAGTGGATCACAGGCTGCATCTGTTGTTGGATAAACTGAAATTGGATAAGATTAAGGAGTATGCTAGAAGAGAGAATAAAGCGATCAGCAAAGAAGGCACCCACAGCTGTGGCCAAACAGACTGCAACAGATCGGTCTCAGAAGGAGCACCCAACAAACTCCAATGCCACCTTCCTCCCACTATCTGTTAAACTGTTTAAATGGAGTGTGAGGCAGACATGCTAAAACAGTGACCTAAAAGCATTACCAATAAACAATGGGATCAATACATAAATGAAAGAAATGCAGCTGATAAAAAAGCCATAAACTACTTTCATTTGTTTAGTGGTGATTGCCAGTTTAGTTGGGTTTTTTTTGAGACACAGAGAGTGAGAGATCCTGTCCTACATTACTTTAAAAAAGAAGATATTTTCAGAGCTGTTGATATATGAAGCTCTGAGCATTGAGTGTTGCATTGTGAGAGTTTCAGTAAAAAGCCTGCAAATTATTGCATTTATACTGGAGAGCAAAGAAAAATTAAATTCTACTTGTACTATGGAAAATCAGTTTCATAAAAGCTACATAAACAGAGCTGAAGAAGACTGCGTTTGTAAAACTAGCGGTAACGTGTGAGAATTATAAGTTATAAGACTGTTTCTGCTATCGATACAATTTGTGTTGTTAATCCTAAATGATTCACGGTGACAACATCATAAGAACAAGGTCATTTTACTCCACACACACACACATTTGGAAAATCACATAGTTTGACCATAAAAATTCCCAGAATAATTAGTATTTGAGATTGCTGAAGCAACATCACTAAAGAAAAATATCCTTGCATGTCACTTTCGTTTAAAAATATAAAAAATGTGAAGTTTTTTTTTTGTAAAACATAAAAACATAAAAACAACAAAACTTAAGACCTTAAGAAAGAGATAAAGGATTGAGAAAGTTTATTCATGCAGGTCCATATGACAGAGAATATGCATGTTCTTTTAGTTTTCATATTATTATAATTTATATTTAATTGTGTTGTGGTTTGCAGTGTTTTGTGTTCTTTTCACTTTAAATTTGTGAAAGGAAAAAGCTGAAATTTAAATAGTTAAAACTTGAAATGTGAATAGTTGATTTTTGTATTATATGATTTATTTATTACATTTTATGTGGAGTGAATAAATAAAAGTATATTTACGGTGGCCCCTAGAGACAAAGCACATACAAACTTCAAATCACGTACGAACTCTGAAGCATGTACAAACTCCAAAACACGTAAAAACACGTACAAACTCCAAAACACGTAAAAACACGTACAAACTCCGAAGCACGTAAAAACTCAGAAGCATATAAAAACTCAGAAGCATATAAAAACTCAAAACACGTACAAAAGACAACAGAAGTGCTCCAGGATGCTGGGCGCAGTGTTGAGCCTTTGTTATCTTGTGGCTACACAAGCCAGCAAGTACCAACGACCGGATTTGGTGTGTGGTAATAACAGGTAAATGAACTTTTTTTTAAATTATTTGAATATATATATGAGTGCCTGTGTATAAATACACAAACAATACACACATGCTTTCAATTGTGTAATTTAAGTGATCTAGTAGCTCTGCTTTGGAAGTTCAGTTCATGCTAGAAATGTGTTTTGGAGTTTGTACGTGTTTTGTCTCTAGGGGCCACCGCATATATTTATATATAAACATATATAAATAAAACCACTTGTTTTTATGTTAGTAATTCCTTTTGTGCATAATTTTATATTATTGTTAATAATAAATTAATTAAAGCAACAAAACAACCTGAAGAGCCGGTTCGGAGCCGAAAGAGCCGGCTCTTTTTAGTGAGCCGAACCGAAAGAGCCGGATCTCTAAAAAGAGCCGGAAATCCCATCACTACACTACACCCATAAAATCGGCTAGTCTGACAGATAAGGAGAAGACGACGGTGGTATGTAAACTGTGTTTTTGTGCTGCGTATTGTTTGTTTGAACGCAGTTTGGATTCTGACCATAGAAGATGTTTTTGTGACACGCCCACCGCTACGTTTGCTATTCGGTTTGGTGTGTGTGTGTGCTGTGGCTCTGCAGGCGTTCACCTGAGTTTGAAGGAATTGCTGTTGCCTTTGTTTTGGATTTTGGCATGCTGCTTATGTTGAATGCTTAAAATGAGTGGATCACAGGCTGCATCTGTTGTTGGATAAACTGAAATTGGATAAGATTAAGGAGTATGCTAGAAGAGAGAATAAAGCGATCAGCAAAGAAGGCACCCACAGCTGTGGCCAAACAGACTGCAACAGATCGGTCTCAGAAGGAGCACCCAACAAACTCCAATGCCACCTCTATCTGTTAAACTGTTTAAATGGAGTGTGAGGCAGACATGCTAAAACAGTGACCTAAAAGCATTACCAATAAACAATGGGATCAATACATAAATGAAAGAAATGCAGCTGATAAAAAAGCCATAAACTACTTTCATTTGTTTAGTGGTGATTGCCAGTTTAGTTGGGTTTTTTTTGAGACACAGAGAGTGAGAGATCCTGTCCTACATTACTTTAAAAAAGAAGATATTTTCAGAGCTGTTGATATATGAAGCTCTGAGCATTGAGTGTTGCATTGTGAGAGTTTCAGTAAAAAGCCTGCAAATTATTGCATTTATACTGGAGAGCAAAGAAAAATTAAATTCTACTTGTACTATGGAAAATCAGTTTCATAAAAGCTACATAAACAGAGCTGAAGAAGACTGCGTTTGTAAAACTAGCGGTAACGTGTGAGAATTATAAGTTATAAGACTGTTTCTGCTATCGATACAATTTGTGTTGTTAATCCTAAATGATTCACGGTGACAACATCATAAGAACAAGGTCATTTTACTCCACACACACACACATTTGGAAAATCACATAGTTTGACCATAAAAATTCCCAGAATAATTAGTATTTGAGATTGCTGAAGCAACATCACTAAAGAAAAATATCCTTGCATGTCACTTTCGTTTAAAAATATAAAAAATGTGAAGTTTTTTTTTTGTAAAACATAAAAACATAAAAACAACAAAACTTAAGACCTTAAGAATCTCCTTATGAATGTTGTGAATATCTAGATCATTGGTGTTTGGATTTGAGGGTCAACAGGGCGAACACTGAGGCTGGGTATTAGAAATACAACATGGCAACATGAGACATGTTAACTCTGAGAACACTAACATCTAGATTAAGGTGTGAGAGGTAAATACATAACAGAAGCTAAAAAGGAGTTGCTTGTCTCTAGTTAAAATAAATTGAAAATAAACTGATTTGAACACGTTTGATGCATTATACAAAAAAAGGTTCATGATATAGTTCACATGATCTAAGCAAGAGTGACTCGGAATCTCAAATGTTAAAGTACACTTACTGATTGTACTTTTACTACATGAGCTAATGTAGATGCTCTAAAAGCACGCTGGCTGAAAAAGAACCACACGTTTGGAGAAACTGTGCTGTAACTTCTCATACTGTGAAGTTTTCTGACAAAAGTGAATTGAAAACTTATGCTGTACAGTTTACTAAGGGGTCCTTTGCTGGGCCATGTGCAATTACACAAAAGAACAAGTTAAATTTCACCATAACACTGACTGGAGAAAAGCCAAATTGGGATTCTAATTGACATTACAACTGAAATCAGTGCTGTGATAGTTAGTTTAAGATCACAACCTGATTTAAAACACAGTCTAACATCAACATTCTTGCCCCTGAAAATAGGTCAGGATGGCCGAAAAATGTACTTTAAAAATGAGATTTTCTTTTTGTTTCATTGGAACGGTAAAGTACCATTACAAAGAAATGAGTACACCTTTGTAGTTAAACCGGGTTTGGAGTTTTTCATGTTTTACATACAGACTTTCTCATTTAAACCATGGTGACTTAAAAGTTTAGCAGCAAGACACTTGTTTCCTTTGTTCCATCAAACATTTCTTTCAGCCATCTGTGTTTATCAGAGCGATATGTGACTAATTTTTTATTGAATCACCAGAAAGTACACAAATACAAGATTAAATATTTTATTTATTTATCAAAGATACATAATTACACATTGATACAATGAATAAGGTGTCTATAAAAATTACACATGGTGTAAGAAAAACATTATAACATACAAATAAGTGTTTTAAGATAATCTGACATACTTTAAAAGCATAAGAATAAAAGTTTTTTTTTTTTAAAAAATCATGTTCTTTGATGATCACATTACATGTATCACATTTTTTAAAGCATAACGTAGGGTGTTCACAAAAACAGTTTTATGATTACTTTTTCCACAGTGCTTGTATGCCTCTTGCAAAACTATGTACTTATCACCATATGACATAATAACTCACGATTATGCAAGACCAGCCATGAAATGTCCGTCGCTTCATTACAATCATTTGTCCCCGCTGCTGCCCTCAGACCCAGTCTGTGGGGTAAAATTGCTTTTTTGGTGGTTCATAAAAAATATCTCAAAAAGCGATGTTAGTGAGGGGACCAGAAACACTGGGTTGCAGAGCAGTTGGTAAGGACTTGTATATTTCTGGAGAGTCTGCAAAAGCTGTCTTGCTCATGCTCCTGATTGGATATGTGGAGCCCGGCTCTGATATCTCACTGGTGGCAGCTAAAGGTAGGCATGCCTTGGAGGCGGAGTTGGTCTCGGGCGCAATCTTTCAAACGAGCCTCACGGCATTTCAGGCAACCTCAGGCCGGAAACAACATCCGGTCACTCGCGGTCAAAATCCACGCAGAGCTGGTGTTTCGCAGGGATCAGGTTAACACATCTGGGTCTAAAAATATAAAGAAAAACAAAAAGAGTTTTAAAACACGCAAACTAGCAAAATATCAAAGGAGCATAACATAACAATAACAAGATGATATGAGATACCCGATGAGGCCATGATAGGTGATGTAGACATGTAATGTATAAACTTTTACGGGAGTTAAAAGTGGAGCTTATATATATTTTAAAGTGTATTGTACGTGGGATAGGCTCCAGCGCACCGCGCGAGCCTGAGAAAAGGATAAGTGGAGGCGAATGGATGGATGGATGGTGTATTGTACCTGTTACAAACCATTGTGATATTTATTTATTTTTTTAAATGAAAGGATTGACAGAATGGTAAAAAGGAAAATGCAAAAATGTAGTTAGAGAGGAAGATTAACACTTACCGAATGATATGCGGATAAGGAAAGAGACGCAAGTTGCTGTTGAAATCGGCCGCTCCCTATGCGAACTCGCAAGCAGTCTGAGCGGCGCCAGTTGTTGATACGTCTGAAGTCAGATCTCTTCTGGGGTTCGAAGATAGTCTTAACATCAGCGGGAGATCGTAAAATCAGAGCTGGAGCGGATTGGCTAACCGGGGTGCGAAGGGAGCGGTGCAAGGGTTATGTGATTGGCAGCGGGGCGCAGTGAGGCGGAGTTGGTCTAAGGGGGGAATTTTCAAACGAGGTAAGCAGCGCATTCGGGACCAGAGCGGGGAGCGAACAAGCAGGAAAAAATTGTGCTCTGGAAGCTGTTGCGGGTCGGTGCGATTAAGAGCGAGGTAGAACTTAGACTCTGCGTAGAATTTTAGAGGTAGCTAGCAAGAGGCAAGTTTTTGAAGAAAAAAGAGTAAGGAGCTTTCCCAATGTTTTTGGATTATAGCGCTTTTTTTTGGGGAATAGAGGGGTAGCTAACAAGTTATTCTAGGGGTTTTGGAGAAATCGCGGAGAAATTTTTAAAAGGAGTTTTGGCTTTGTTTGGCTGAGCATGAAGGGAGCCGCGGGGCGCTGAATTTCAGAAAAAAGACTAAGGATTTTTTCAGGATTTTCCCTGTTATCGAATATAAGGTTTTGGGAATAGAGGGGGTACCCTAACAAGTTATTGTAGGGTTTTGGAGAAATAGCGGAGGGTTTTTTAAGGAGTTTTCCCTGCTTATGTATCTAAGGAGGGTTAGGGGATCGCGAATTTTTTCTGAGTATGAGTTTTATTCTAAATCTACAAATGCATATAAATCTAAATAAAGTTTTCCCCCAAGGCATATAGCATGTGTTTGTGGCCATACTGAACGTTACAAAAGCACAAGTTTAACTAAACAATTTTAATATGGTTTAATACATTTTTAAACACATGAGCACGGAGCCCGAGAGAGCACGGTCCGGAGACACGGGCGCACCCCGCGCGCCCAGACACACAGCCTCGGGCGCGCGCGCGCGCACACACACACACACTGACCCGCCACCAGATGGCGTTTTTTGAGCATAAAAAAAAATAAAAAAAAAAATTTAATTGCTTAAAGAAATAAAAGAATGCTATTTTGATATATAAGAAACTTTCTAAATAATCAATTATATTTTTATGAATATCATATTTTTATGAATATCATATTTTTATGAATATCATATTTTTATTATTTAATTACTTCCTACTTCCGGAGCTCATGAATAATTTAATTAGGGGATAATTTAATTAGGGGTCATAAATCAATTAAGGGGGTCATAAATCACTGCGTTTGACGAAAGGGGTATAATATCACTCTCTTTTGACACCTAACTCTTTCTCAGTCAATTAGCATCAATATTATAGAGCCTAATTACTGTGTAGCTGTGCTTGCTTTCTTTTAGGTGTGACTGATGGTACTACTGTCAGTAAAATTATTGTCCTTGCGTGTCCTAAGGTTTCTGTTGTGGCAGAGATCAGAGGGAGCACTGTTGATGAAGCCACAAGAAGAATGATGGCCTTCATTTATTACAAAATAATTTCTCACACATCATTTTAGTTGTTAATTTAGACTCATAAAACCTCTCATATAACCGCACTCAGACCAAAGTCACACAGCTGTTAAAGGTTTTAGATGGTTTTGAATTAAACTGATTTTCTGAAGACAAAGAAAAATCTTTAACTAAAGAAAGAGAAAACCGAGCGGCTGGAGGACTACTTTGTTGTAAACAGCAGGTATTTGAGCTCTGATAGGTTCGTTGCATTTATAGTCCGCTGTCCTAAGGCGTCCATGTTTCCACACAGACACACGGCTGCTGCGTTCACTGACCTGCTGTTTATCAGGAAAATGAGTCTTTATGTCCTTCAGCTGCCGGCTGATCGCCAAAATGGACTCTGAGCAGAAGAAGAAATCATCAGGAAACGACCCAGTAACCACAAAACAGGAGCTGAAACACCTCTGTCGTGTGTTTTTGTGTCGTGTGTTTTTCACTGTCGAACACGTGATTTATTGTTCGTGTTTCATCTATAAACTGAAACGTCGGAGGCGCGTCGTCTCCTGATGTCTCACAGAAACGTGAAGCTGTGCTGGACTCACCGTCCTCTGGAGGAGCGGGAAAAGGCTCCGACATCTTAGGAGGAGTGCGAGCTGGAAGAGAGGAGAACGAGGAGCTCAGACTGCAAAATAAATGTGACGACATGAAAACAAAAGAAGAAATGACGAGAGTGTCTTTGTCCTCATTAGGATGAATATTTTAAAAAGGCACAAAGAACCAATCAGATCCTCCCATCCTGTTTGGCTCTTACAGCGAGTAATGTTTACTCCTCTCACTTTTCAAATATGGCCTGCTTCTCAAAATCAGCCAGAGCAGAACTGATGGCGATGCTGCAGGTGGATCAACAGGTGAGGAAATAGAAGCTTTCGGGGAAACTAAACACAGATTTTGTTGGTGCAGTGTTGATTAAAGATGAACTCAGCGTCCTTTTCAATAGCAATATTTCACAGATCTCGTTGTATGTACGTATAACTGTATTCGTTATTCAACATCTGAGCTGCATGCTCCGGGTCCACCTACAGATGGCGCTCTTTGGCTGGAAGATGGCCTTGTAGTCCTCGGCGTTGTGGATCTCAGCAGACGACAGCTTCTCGTCCGCCTCGTCCTCGCTAGGGCTCCGCCTCTCCCCTTCGGGGCTCCGCCTGTCAGACTCTGAACGGTGCTTCAACCTGATGACATCACAAACATTTGTTTGTTTGTTTTTAGAAGAAAAACTGCAAATTTTTTACTTTATTTACTTTTATTAAAGAATCTGGAAGCGAAACTTTTCCACTGAAGTCAAATAAGATTTTATATATATATATATATATATATATATATATATATATATATATATATATATTTATTATATATATATATATATATATATATATATATATATATATTTATTATATATATATATATATATATATATATATTTATTATATATATATATATATATATATATATATATATTTATTATATATATATATATATATATATATATATATATATATATATATATATATATATATGACATGTGATCTGAGTGTTTGATGAATGAAACCAGTGGCTCATGTATAAAACTTTAAATCCAGGAGTCAGTACTTGCAGTATCTGGAGTATTTTCTCCTGTCTCTCAGTGTGCCGTACCTCTGCGATCTGCAGGTGGTCGTGGGTCTCTCGTAGTTCTTTCGCAGTGCCGCTCCTTTGGGGTCCTTCTTCGGCTCTGTGAGCGGCTGGTCGTCCTGGATGATCCCCTGGATCACGGCGCCACCGCTCTTCTTTACCCTCTTCAGATCGACCACGTAGGACGACACACTCGACAGCTGATGAGACACGCCGATCTGACATGAGGAGAAGGTGGAAGATTAAGATTACCTAAAACTTCTGCACAGTACTGTTACTGAGCGGTGGGCGGAGCTACACACCAGCTGCTGGTTGCAGATGGCGAGGTCAGACACCTTTCCCCAGCTCACCGGCACCGCGTCAAAGCAGCGGTCCGGTTCCCAGCCGAAGACCCGCAGCGAGTCCGTGGCGCCGCTGTACAGGCAGGAGCCATCTGGGCTAAAACATATACACCTGAAACCACAGGGACAGGGGTCAGAGGTCACATTCCAGTTACACCCTGCTGCAACGGGGAAAAACTCACCTGACCGGAGTCGTGTCGCCCTCCAACGAGCCGATCATCGTAAACTTCTCCAGATCCCACAGCTTGATGGTCCTGCAAGCACATGCAGAGTTCATACAGCTGCAGCTCATTAGAGACACCTGTAGGTGTTTTATAGTGTCAGGTGAAGACGCTACAACACGGCTGAGGAACAGGAAGAGACCTCCAACAGATCCACGGTCAGCAGTGACAAGTCAGTAAATGAGGAGAAAGAGAAAAGAGGAACGAAACACGAACAAAAGAGGGAGTGGAGGGCAAAGTGCACCTCTCAGTGCATCATGGGAAGTCCCCAGGAACCTGAGGGATGGTTAGGGTCGCCTAACCCAGCTCTAACTACAAGCTAAGCTAAAGACATTTTTATAATTAATTGAAGAAAGTATGTGTTTGAGTCACTTCTTATTCTCATAAATGAGAGTAAGATTTATTCCATCAATAAACTGTTTGAGATAAAAATGACCCTGCTCCCTGTTCTGTCACTAAAACAGGCCAAAACCTACAAAATGTCTCATTTCTTTGAAGTGACACATTCAAAGCTTTAACGGCTCCATCACGATCACATGACAATCGGAAAATCAGGCCACAAACTACAGCTTTGCTTGCTGGTGTAACTTATAAACTGTCTCTAACACCAGGTCGATGTCCTCAAATTAAACATAATAATCAATTTAAGTGATTCATGTTGGAATACTTATTTATACTTCATATGCAAAAATAAAGAAATGATTAAATACTGAGTGCACTTGCTGGTTGTGTTGGAGAAAGGATGAGTTATTATTTCCATTTTATTATATTTATATTATATTTCCTGTTTACTTTTAGTTATAAATGTATGATTTAGTGGCACATGCAGAGGACATGTAGAAGACACAGGACATGTATGTGAAAAAAAGTAAAAGAATTTCAGACTAAAAGAAATGTTACATTTAAAAAAATGCCACAAACAATCAAACTCAGCACCAAAATAAAATCTTGGCGGCACAGAGAGAGGACAACCTCGCGCAGCCTCTGAGCTTCATGAAACAGAAAAACTAAACGAGCCACAAAGTGTCACAAACACTGATTCCACTCATGAGTCGCTCCTTCAGCTCCGAGCTGCTGCGTCTCGGGCGCTCGGCCTGCGGCGACGTACCTGTCGGAGCTTCCGGAGGCCAGCAGGTACTCGTTGGGGTGGAACTGGACGATGTTGACGGCGGCGGTGTGAGATTTGAATTCCGTGATGGTTTTCCCCTGAGCCAGGTCCCACAGCTGATGGAGACAAGAGGACAGGGCTGAGGTCATCGAACAGGAAGAGAGCAGAGCTCACCTCCTTCAGCCAATCAGAATGAGCGATTTTATTACAGGATGCTGCCGGTTTGATGCTTTCACAGCATTTACAGAATAAACACATCATGTTCACACTTTTAAATTCCCAAGATGCTCTCAAACACCCGAACATCCGACCGCTGCAAATGAAATGAAACTTAATTCTAAACATCGATGAAATGTTAGCCTAACGAGTCGTTACACATCACCAGCTTATTACTTTATTTAAATAAATGTAACTGAACCTGGGTCAAGAAGTGTCCTGAAAACTATTTTAATAGAAAAGATGGATCTTAAAAATCCTAAAACACTGAAGTGATTCAACAGACGGACCTTTTAAAACCATTTTAAAATGTAGAAGAATCTAAAAATGTTGCGATTCAATCGCTCGTTTTATTTTATGGGAACACGTGACTACCAAACATGAACCAGGACCAGCTGGAACATTTTAACGTCTTCCAGCCTTTCTGCACAGTTTCCTGCTGCTGATGTTCTGCTTCACAGTTTACATTCACAGCATCGTGTAACTCCTGCAGGTTATAGTTACTCTGAAGGTTTCTCAGCATCTACTGTTACAGAGTCAGAGTTACCACAACATGTAAGTACCGGGAAAAACAATCCTTAAAATATATTTTTTACATTAAAGGTGAGACGTCAGATCAGGTCGTACCTTGACGGTGCAGTCGTCGCTCGCTGAAGCTAACCACTTCCCATCAGGACTGAAGGCCAAACTCCTCACAGCCTGAGTGTGACCCTGCAACACCAACACTGGTCAGATTTTTGCTATCGAGACTCATGTGAAGCTTTTATTTTGAAGGAAAGTAGAAGCCCTGAGCCTGGTTCTGGAGTTTTTCCTTCCCACTGTCGCCAAAGTGCTCATAGGAGGTCATATGATTGTTGGTTTTTCTCTGTATGTAGATCTTAAAGTATAAAGCGCATTGAGGTGA
Organism: Diplotaxodon limnothrissa; assembly: GCF_057381915.1. NCBI lineage: Eukaryota > Metazoa > Chordata > Actinopteri > Cichliformes > Cichlidae > Diplotaxodon > Diplotaxodon limnothrissa. Next base: position 79,067 of record NC_140596.1, on the reverse strand, counting down.
CTGATGTTGTGATTTGGCGCTGCATAAACAAAATTAAATTGAAGTCTCTCAGTTCTTTTAAATGCAATAATCCGTTTACTGTAAGACTCCATAAAAGCTCCGACTGACACAGTTTAATCCGAATCATTCTGAGCGTCCTCGGCTTTGGCGCACAGTGACACCCATAAAATCGGCTAGTCTGACAGATAAGGAGAAGACGACGGTGGTATGTAAACTGTGTTTTTGTGCTGCGTATTGTTTGTTTGAACGCAGTTTGGATTCTGACCATAGAAGATGTTTTTGTGACACGCCCACCGCTACGTTTGCTATTCGGTTTGGTGTGTGTGTGTGCTGTGGCTCTGCAGGCGTTCACCTGAGTTTGAAGGAATTGCTGTTGCCTTTGTTTTGGATTTTGGCATGCTGCTTATGTTGAATGCTTAAAATGAGTGGATCACAGGCTGCATCTGTTGTTGGATAAACTGAAATTGGATAAGATTAAGGAGTATGCTAGAAGAGAGAATAAAGCGATCAGCAAAGAAGGCACCCACAGCTGTGGCCAAACAGACTGCAACAGATCGGTCTCAGAAGGAGCACCCAACAAACTCCAATGCCACCTTCCTCCCACTATCTGTTAAACTGTTTAAATGGAGTGTGAGGCAGACATGCTAAAACAGTGACCTAAAAGCATTACCAATAAACAATGGGATCAATACATAAATGAAAGAAATGCAGCTGATAAAAAAGCCATAAACTACTTTCATTTGTTTAGTGGTGATTGCCAGTTTAGTTGGGTTTTTTTTGAGACACAGAGAGTGAGAGATCCTGTCCTACATTACTTTAAAAAAGAAGATATTTTCAGAGCTGTTGATATATGAAGCTCTGAGCATTGAGTGTTGCATTGTGAGAGTTTCAGTAAAAAGCCTGCAAATTATTGCATTTATACTGGAGAGCAAAGAAAAATTAAATTCTACTTGTACTATGGAAAATCAGTTTCATAAAAGCTACATAAACAGAGCTGAAGAAGACTGCGTTTGTAAAACTAGCGGTAACGTGTGAGAATTATAAGTTATAAGACTGTTTCTGCTATCGATACAATTTGTGTTGTTAATCCTAAATGATTCACGGTGACAACATCATAAGAACAAGGTCATTTTACTCCACACACACACACATTTGGAAAATCACATAGTTTGACCATAAAAATTCCCAGAATAATTAGTATTTGAGATTGCTGAAGCAACATCACTAAAGAAAAATATCCTTGCATGTCACTTTCGTTTAAAAATATAAAAAATGTGAAGTTTTTTTTTTGTAAAACATAAAAACATAAAAACAACAAAACTTAAGACCTTAAGAAAGAGATAAAGGATTGAGAAAGTTTATTCATGCAGGTCCATATGACAGAGAATATGCATGTTCTTTTAGTTTTCATATTATTATAATTTATATTTAATTGTGTTGTGGTTTGCAGTGTTTTGTGTTCTTTTCACTTTAAATTTGTGAAAGGAAAAAGCTGAAATTTAAATAGTTAAAACTTGAAATGTGAATAGTTGATTTTTGTATTATATGATTTATTTATTACATTTTATGTGGAGTGAATAAATAAAAGTATATTTACGGTGGCCCCTAGAGACAAAGCACATACAAACTTCAAATCACGTACGAACTCTGAAGCATGTACAAACTCCAAAACACGTAAAAACACGTACAAACTCCAAAACACGTAAAAACACGTACAAACTCCGAAGCACGTAAAAACTCAGAAGCATATAAAAACTCAGAAGCATATAAAAACTCAAAACACGTACAAAAGACAACAGAAGTGCTCCAGGATGCTGGGCGCAGTGTTGAGCCTTTGTTATCTTGTGGCTACACAAGCCAGCAAGTACCAACGACCGGATTTGGTGTGTGGTAATAACAGGTAAATGAACTTTTTTTTAAATTATTTGAATATATATATGAGTGCCTGTGTATAAATACACAAACAATACACACATGCTTTCAATTGTGTAATTTAAGTGATCTAGTAGCTCTGCTTTGGAAGTTCAGTTCATGCTAGAAATGTGTTTTGGAGTTTGTACGTGTTTTGTCTCTAGGGGCCACCGCATATATTTATATATAAACATATATAAATAAAACCACTTGTTTTTATGTTAGTAATTCCTTTTGTGCATAATTTTATATTATTGTTAATAATAAATTAATTAAAGCAACAAAACAACCTGAAGAGCCGGTTCGGAGCCGAAAGAGCCGGCTCTTTTTAGTGAGCCGAACCGAAAGAGCCGGATCTCTAAAAAGAGCCGGAAATCCCATCACTACACTACACCCATAAAATCGGCTAGTCTGACAGATAAGGAGAAGACGACGGTGGTATGTAAACTGTGTTTTTGTGCTGCGTATTGTTTGTTTGAACGCAGTTTGGATTCTGACCATAGAAGATGTTTTTGTGACACGCCCACCGCTACGTTTGCTATTCGGTTTGGTGTGTGTGTGTGCTGTGGCTCTGCAGGCGTTCACCTGAGTTTGAAGGAATTGCTGTTGCCTTTGTTTTGGATTTTGGCATGCTGCTTATGTTGAATGCTTAAAATGAGTGGATCACAGGCTGCATCTGTTGTTGGATAAACTGAAATTGGATAAGATTAAGGAGTATGCTAGAAGAGAGAATAAAGCGATCAGCAAAGAAGGCACCCACAGCTGTGGCCAAACAGACTGCAACAGATCGGTCTCAGAAGGAGCACCCAACAAACTCCAATGCCACCTCTATCTGTTAAACTGTTTAAATGGAGTGTGAGGCAGACATGCTAAAACAGTGACCTAAAAGCATTACCAATAAACAATGGGATCAATACATAAATGAAAGAAATGCAGCTGATAAAAAAGCCATAAACTACTTTCATTTGTTTAGTGGTGATTGCCAGTTTAGTTGGGTTTTTTTTGAGACACAGAGAGTGAGAGATCCTGTCCTACATTACTTTAAAAAAGAAGATATTTTCAGAGCTGTTGATATATGAAGCTCTGAGCATTGAGTGTTGCATTGTGAGAGTTTCAGTAAAAAGCCTGCAAATTATTGCATTTATACTGGAGAGCAAAGAAAAATTAAATTCTACTTGTACTATGGAAAATCAGTTTCATAAAAGCTACATAAACAGAGCTGAAGAAGACTGCGTTTGTAAAACTAGCGGTAACGTGTGAGAATTATAAGTTATAAGACTGTTTCTGCTATCGATACAATTTGTGTTGTTAATCCTAAATGATTCACGGTGACAACATCATAAGAACAAGGTCATTTTACTCCACACACACACACATTTGGAAAATCACATAGTTTGACCATAAAAATTCCCAGAATAATTAGTATTTGAGATTGCTGAAGCAACATCACTAAAGAAAAATATCCTTGCATGTCACTTTCGTTTAAAAATATAAAAAATGTGAAGTTTTTTTTTTGTAAAACATAAAAACATAAAAACAACAAAACTTAAGACCTTAAGAATCTCCTTATGAATGTTGTGAATATCTAGATCATTGGTGTTTGGATTTGAGGGTCAACAGGGCGAACACTGAGGCTGGGTATTAGAAATACAACATGGCAACATGAGACATGTTAACTCTGAGAACACTAACATCTAGATTAAGGTGTGAGAGGTAAATACATAACAGAAGCTAAAAAGGAGTTGCTTGTCTCTAGTTAAAATAAATTGAAAATAAACTGATTTGAACACGTTTGATGCATTATACAAAAAAAGGTTCATGATATAGTTCACATGATCTAAGCAAGAGTGACTCGGAATCTCAAATGTTAAAGTACACTTACTGATTGTACTTTTACTACATGAGCTAATGTAGATGCTCTAAAAGCACGCTGGCTGAAAAAGAACCACACGTTTGGAGAAACTGTGCTGTAACTTCTCATACTGTGAAGTTTTCTGACAAAAGTGAATTGAAAACTTATGCTGTACAGTTTACTAAGGGGTCCTTTGCTGGGCCATGTGCAATTACACAAAAGAACAAGTTAAATTTCACCATAACACTGACTGGAGAAAAGCCAAATTGGGATTCTAATTGACATTACAACTGAAATCAGTGCTGTGATAGTTAGTTTAAGATCACAACCTGATTTAAAACACAGTCTAACATCAACATTCTTGCCCCTGAAAATAGGTCAGGATGGCCGAAAAATGTACTTTAAAAATGAGATTTTCTTTTTGTTTCATTGGAACGGTAAAGTACCATTACAAAGAAATGAGTACACCTTTGTAGTTAAACCGGGTTTGGAGTTTTTCATGTTTTACATACAGACTTTCTCATTTAAACCATGGTGACTTAAAAGTTTAGCAGCAAGACACTTGTTTCCTTTGTTCCATCAAACATTTCTTTCAGCCATCTGTGTTTATCAGAGCGATATGTGACTAATTTTTTATTGAATCACCAGAAAGTACACAAATACAAGATTAAATATTTTATTTATTTATCAAAGATACATAATTACACATTGATACAATGAATAAGGTGTCTATAAAAATTACACATGGTGTAAGAAAAACATTATAACATACAAATAAGTGTTTTAAGATAATCTGACATACTTTAAAAGCATAAGAATAAAAGTTTTTTTTTTTTAAAAAATCATGTTCTTTGATGATCACATTACATGTATCACATTTTTTAAAGCATAACGTAGGGTGTTCACAAAAACAGTTTTATGATTACTTTTTCCACAGTGCTTGTATGCCTCTTGCAAAACTATGTACTTATCACCATATGACATAATAACTCACGATTATGCAAGACCAGCCATGAAATGTCCGTCGCTTCATTACAATCATTTGTCCCCGCTGCTGCCCTCAGACCCAGTCTGTGGGGTAAAATTGCTTTTTTGGTGGTTCATAAAAAATATCTCAAAAAGCGATGTTAGTGAGGGGACCAGAAACACTGGGTTGCAGAGCAGTTGGTAAGGACTTGTATATTTCTGGAGAGTCTGCAAAAGCTGTCTTGCTCATGCTCCTGATTGGATATGTGGAGCCCGGCTCTGATATCTCACTGGTGGCAGCTAAAGGTAGGCATGCCTTGGAGGCGGAGTTGGTCTCGGGCGCAATCTTTCAAACGAGCCTCACGGCATTTCAGGCAACCTCAGGCCGGAAACAACATCCGGTCACTCGCGGTCAAAATCCACGCAGAGCTGGTGTTTCGCAGGGATCAGGTTAACACATCTGGGTCTAAAAATATAAAGAAAAACAAAAAGAGTTTTAAAACACGCAAACTAGCAAAATATCAAAGGAGCATAACATAACAATAACAAGATGATATGAGATACCCGATGAGGCCATGATAGGTGATGTAGACATGTAATGTATAAACTTTTACGGGAGTTAAAAGTGGAGCTTATATATATTTTAAAGTGTATTGTACGTGGGATAGGCTCCAGCGCACCGCGCGAGCCTGAGAAAAGGATAAGTGGAGGCGAATGGATGGATGGATGGTGTATTGTACCTGTTACAAACCATTGTGATATTTATTTATTTTTTTAAATGAAAGGATTGACAGAATGGTAAAAAGGAAAATGCAAAAATGTAGTTAGAGAGGAAGATTAACACTTACCGAATGATATGCGGATAAGGAAAGAGACGCAAGTTGCTGTTGAAATCGGCCGCTCCCTATGCGAACTCGCAAGCAGTCTGAGCGGCGCCAGTTGTTGATACGTCTGAAGTCAGATCTCTTCTGGGGTTCGAAGATAGTCTTAACATCAGCGGGAGATCGTAAAATCAGAGCTGGAGCGGATTGGCTAACCGGGGTGCGAAGGGAGCGGTGCAAGGGTTATGTGATTGGCAGCGGGGCGCAGTGAGGCGGAGTTGGTCTAAGGGGGGAATTTTCAAACGAGGTAAGCAGCGCATTCGGGACCAGAGCGGGGAGCGAACAAGCAGGAAAAAATTGTGCTCTGGAAGCTGTTGCGGGTCGGTGCGATTAAGAGCGAGGTAGAACTTAGACTCTGCGTAGAATTTTAGAGGTAGCTAGCAAGAGGCAAGTTTTTGAAGAAAAAAGAGTAAGGAGCTTTCCCAATGTTTTTGGATTATAGCGCTTTTTTTTGGGGAATAGAGGGGTAGCTAACAAGTTATTCTAGGGGTTTTGGAGAAATCGCGGAGAAATTTTTAAAAGGAGTTTTGGCTTTGTTTGGCTGAGCATGAAGGGAGCCGCGGGGCGCTGAATTTCAGAAAAAAGACTAAGGATTTTTTCAGGATTTTCCCTGTTATCGAATATAAGGTTTTGGGAATAGAGGGGGTACCCTAACAAGTTATTGTAGGGTTTTGGAGAAATAGCGGAGGGTTTTTTAAGGAGTTTTCCCTGCTTATGTATCTAAGGAGGGTTAGGGGATCGCGAATTTTTTCTGAGTATGAGTTTTATTCTAAATCTACAAATGCATATAAATCTAAATAAAGTTTTCCCCCAAGGCATATAGCATGTGTTTGTGGCCATACTGAACGTTACAAAAGCACAAGTTTAACTAAACAATTTTAATATGGTTTAATACATTTTTAAACACATGAGCACGGAGCCCGAGAGAGCACGGTCCGGAGACACGGGCGCACCCCGCGCGCCCAGACACACAGCCTCGGGCGCGCGCGCGCGCACACACACACACACTGACCCGCCACCAGATGGCGTTTTTTGAGCATAAAAAAAAATAAAAAAAAAAATTTAATTGCTTAAAGAAATAAAAGAATGCTATTTTGATATATAAGAAACTTTCTAAATAATCAATTATATTTTTATGAATATCATATTTTTATGAATATCATATTTTTATGAATATCATATTTTTATTATTTAATTACTTCCTACTTCCGGAGCTCATGAATAATTTAATTAGGGGATAATTTAATTAGGGGTCATAAATCAATTAAGGGGGTCATAAATCACTGCGTTTGACGAAAGGGGTATAATATCACTCTCTTTTGACACCTAACTCTTTCTCAGTCAATTAGCATCAATATTATAGAGCCTAATTACTGTGTAGCTGTGCTTGCTTTCTTTTAGGTGTGACTGATGGTACTACTGTCAGTAAAATTATTGTCCTTGCGTGTCCTAAGGTTTCTGTTGTGGCAGAGATCAGAGGGAGCACTGTTGATGAAGCCACAAGAAGAATGATGGCCTTCATTTATTACAAAATAATTTCTCACACATCATTTTAGTTGTTAATTTAGACTCATAAAACCTCTCATATAACCGCACTCAGACCAAAGTCACACAGCTGTTAAAGGTTTTAGATGGTTTTGAATTAAACTGATTTTCTGAAGACAAAGAAAAATCTTTAACTAAAGAAAGAGAAAACCGAGCGGCTGGAGGACTACTTTGTTGTAAACAGCAGGTATTTGAGCTCTGATAGGTTCGTTGCATTTATAGTCCGCTGTCCTAAGGCGTCCATGTTTCCACACAGACACACGGCTGCTGCGTTCACTGACCTGCTGTTTATCAGGAAAATGAGTCTTTATGTCCTTCAGCTGCCGGCTGATCGCCAAAATGGACTCTGAGCAGAAGAAGAAATCATCAGGAAACGACCCAGTAACCACAAAACAGGAGCTGAAACACCTCTGTCGTGTGTTTTTGTGTCGTGTGTTTTTCACTGTCGAACACGTGATTTATTGTTCGTGTTTCATCTATAAACTGAAACGTCGGAGGCGCGTCGTCTCCTGATGTCTCACAGAAACGTGAAGCTGTGCTGGACTCACCGTCCTCTGGAGGAGCGGGAAAAGGCTCCGACATCTTAGGAGGAGTGCGAGCTGGAAGAGAGGAGAACGAGGAGCTCAGACTGCAAAATAAATGTGACGACATGAAAACAAAAGAAGAAATGACGAGAGTGTCTTTGTCCTCATTAGGATGAATATTTTAAAAAGGCACAAAGAACCAATCAGATCCTCCCATCCTGTTTGGCTCTTACAGCGAGTAATGTTTACTCCTCTCACTTTTCAAATATGGCCTGCTTCTCAAAATCAGCCAGAGCAGAACTGATGGCGATGCTGCAGGTGGATCAACAGGTGAGGAAATAGAAGCTTTCGGGGAAACTAAACACAGATTTTGTTGGTGCAGTGTTGATTAAAGATGAACTCAGCGTCCTTTTCAATAGCAATATTTCACAGATCTCGTTGTATGTACGTATAACTGTATTCGTTATTCAACATCTGAGCTGCATGCTCCGGGTCCACCTACAGATGGCGCTCTTTGGCTGGAAGATGGCCTTGTAGTCCTCGGCGTTGTGGATCTCAGCAGACGACAGCTTCTCGTCCGCCTCGTCCTCGCTAGGGCTCCGCCTCTCCCCTTCGGGGCTCCGCCTGTCAGACTCTGAACGGTGCTTCAACCTGATGACATCACAAACATTTGTTTGTTTGTTTTTAGAAGAAAAACTGCAAATTTTTTACTTTATTTACTTTTATTAAAGAATCTGGAAGCGAAACTTTTCCACTGAAGTCAAATAAGATTTTATATATATATATATATATATATATATATATATATATATTTATTATATATATATATATATATATATATATATATTTATTATATATATATATATATATATATATATATATATATATATATATATGACATGTGATCTGAGTGTTTGATGAATGAAACCAGTGGCTCATGTATAAAACTTTAAATCCAGGAGTCAGTACTTGCAGTATCTGGAGTATTTTCTCCTGTCTCTCAGTGTGCCGTACCTCTGCGATCTGCAGGTGGTCGTGGGTCTCTCGTAGTTCTTTCGCAGTGCCGCTCCTTTGGGGTCCTTCTTCGGCTCTGTGAGCGGCTGGTCGTCCTGGATGATCCCCTGGATCACGGCGCCACCGCTCTTCTTTACCCTCTTCAGATCGACCACGTAGGACGACACACTCGACAGCTGATGAGACACGCCGATCTGACATGAGGAGAAGGTGGAAGATTAAGATTACCTAAAACTTCTGCACAGTACTGTTACTGAGCGGTGGGCGGAGCTACACACCAGCTGCTGGTTGCAGATGGCGAGGTCAGACACCTTTCCCCAGCTCACCGGCACCGCGTCAAAGCAGCGGTCCGGTTCCCAGCCGAAGACCCGCAGCGAGTCCGTGGCGCCGCTGTACAGGCAGGAGCCATCTGGGCTAAAACATATACACCTGAAACCACAGGGACAGGGGTCAGAGGTCACATTCCAGTTACACCCTGCTGCAACGGGGAAAAACTCACCTGACCGGAGTCGTGTCGCCCTCCAACGAGCCGATCATCGTAAACTTCTCCAGATCCCACAGCTTGATGGTCCTGCAAGCACATGCAGAGTTCATACAGCTGCAGCTCATTAGAGACACCTGTAGGTGTTTTATAGTGTCAGGTGAAGACGCTACAACACGGCTGAGGAACAGGAAGAGACCTCCAACAGATCCACGGTCAGCAGTGACAAGTCAGTAAATGAGGAGAAAGAGAAAAGAGGAACGAAACACGAACAAAAGAGGGAGTGGAGGGCAAAGTGCACCTCTCAGTGCATCATGGGAAGTCCCCAGGAACCTGAGGGATGGTTAGGGTCGCCTAACCCAGCTCTAACTACAAGCTAAGCTAAAGACATTTTTATAATTAATTGAAGAAAGTATGTGTTTGAGTCACTTCTTATTCTCATAAATGAGAGTAAGATTTATTCCATCAATAAACTGTTTGAGATAAAAATGACCCTGCTCCCTGTTCTGTCACTAAAACAGGCCAAAACCTACAAAATGTCTCATTTCTTTGAAGTGACACATTCAAAGCTTTAACGGCTCCATCACGATCACATGACAATCGGAAAATCAGGCCACAAACTACAGCTTTGCTTGCTGGTGTAACTTATAAACTGTCTCTAACACCAGGTCGATGTCCTCAAATTAAACATAATAATCAATTTAAGTGATTCATGTTGGAATACTTATTTATACTTCATATGCAAAAATAAAGAAATGATTAAATACTGAGTGCACTTGCTGGTTGTGTTGGAGAAAGGATGAGTTATTATTTCCATTTTATTATATTTATATTATATTTCCTGTTTACTTTTAGTTATAAATGTATGATTTAGTGGCACATGCAGAGGACATGTAGAAGACACAGGACATGTATGTGAAAAAAAGTAAAAGAATTTCAGACTAAAAGAAATGTTACATTTAAAAAAATGCCACAAACAATCAAACTCAGCACCAAAATAAAATCTTGGCGGCACAGAGAGAGGACAACCTCGCGCAGCCTCTGAGCTTCATGAAACAGAAAAACTAAACGAGCCACAAAGTGTCACAAACACTGATTCCACTCATGAGTCGCTCCTTCAGCTCCGAGCTGCTGCGTCTCGGGCGCTCGGCCTGCGGCGACGTACCTGTCGGAGCTTCCGGAGGCCAGCAGGTACTCGTTGGGGTGGAACTGGACGATGTTGACGGCGGCGGTGTGAGATTTGAATTCCGTGATGGTTTTCCCCTGAGCCAGGTCCCACAGCTGATGGAGACAAGAGGACAGGGCTGAGGTCATCGAACAGGAAGAGAGCAGAGCTCACCTCCTTCAGCCAATCAGAATGAGCGATTTTATTACAGGATGCTGCCGGTTTGATGCTTTCACAGCATTTACAGAATAAACACATCATGTTCACACTTTTAAATTCCCAAGATGCTCTCAAACACCCGAACATCCGACCGCTGCAAATGAAATGAAACTTAATTCTAAACATCGATGAAATGTTAGCCTAACGAGTCGTTACACATCACCAGCTTATTACTTTATTTAAATAAATGTAACTGAACCTGGGTCAAGAAGTGTCCTGAAAACTATTTTAATAGAAAAGATGGATCTTAAAAATCCTAAAACACTGAAGTGATTCAACAGACGGACCTTTTAAAACCATTTTAAAATGTAGAAGAATCTAAAAATGTTGCGATTCAATCGCTCGTTTTATTTTATGGGAACACGTGACTACCAAACATGAACCAGGACCAGCTGGAACATTTTAACGTCTTCCAGCCTTTCTGCACAGTTTCCTGCTGCTGATGTTCTGCTTCACAGTTTACATTCACAGCATCGTGTAAGTCCTGCAGGTTATAGTTACTCTGAAGGTTTCTCAGCATCTACTGTTACAGAGTCAGAGTTACCACAACATGTAAGTACCGGGAAAAACAATCCTTAAAATATATTTTTTACATTAAAGGTGAGACGTCAGATCAGGTCGTACCTTGACGGTGCAGTCGTCGCTCGCTGAAGCTAACCACTTCCCATCAGGACTGAAGGCCAAACTCCTCACAGCCTGAGTGTGACCCTGCAACACCAACACTGGTCAGATTTTTGCTATCGAGACTCATGTGAAGCTTTTATTTTGAAGGAAAGTAGAAGCCCTGAGCCTGGTTCTGGAGTTTTTCCTTCCCACTGTCGCCAAAGTGCTCATAGGAGGTCATATGATTGTTGGTTTTTCTCTGTATGTAGATCTTAAAGTATAAAGCGCATTGAGGTGACTGATGTTGTGATTTGGCGCTGCATAAACAAAATTAAATTGAAGTCTCTCAGTTCTTTTAAATGCAATAATCCGTTTACTGTAAGACTCCATAAAAGCTCCGACTGACACAGTTTAATCCGAATCATTCTGAGCGTCCTCGGCTTTGGCGCACAGTGACACCCATAAAATCGGCTAGTCTGACAGATAAGGAGAAGACGACGGTGGTATGTAAACTGTGTTTTTGTGCTGCGTATTGTTTGTTTGAACGCAGTTTGGATTCTGACCATAGAAGATGTTTTTGTGACACGCCCACCGCTACGTTTGCTATTCGGTTTGGTGTGTGTGTGTGCTGTGGCTCTGCAGGCGTTCACCTGAGTTTGAAGGAATTGCTGTTGCCTTTGTTTTGGATTTTGGCATGCTGCTTATGTTGAATGCTTAAAATGAGTGGATCACAGGCTGCATCTGTTGTTGGATAAACTGAAATTGGATAAGATTAAGGAGTATGCTAGAAGAGAGAATAAAGCGATCAGCAAAGAAGGCACCCACAGCTGTGGCCAAACAGACTGCAACAGATCGGTCTCAGAAGGAGCACCCAACAAACTCCAATGCCACCTTCCTCCCACTATCTGTTAAACTGTTTAAATGGAGTGTGAGGCAGACATGCTAAAACAGTGACCTAAAAGCATTACCAATAAACAATGGGATCAATACATAAATGAAAGAAATGCAGCTGATAAAAAAGCCATAAACTACTTTCATTTGTTTAGTGGTGATTGCCAGTTTAGTTGGGTTTTTTTTGAGACACAGAGAGTGAGAGATCCTGTCCTACATTACTTTAAAAAAGAAGATATTTTCAGAGCTGTTGATATATGAAGCTCTGAGCATTGAGTGTTGCATTGTGAGAGTTTCAGTAAAAAGCCTGCAAATTATTGCATTTATACTGGAGAGCAAAGAAAAATTAAATTCTACTTGTACTATGGAAAATCAGTTTCATAAAAGCTACATAAACAGAGCTGAAGAAGACTGCGTTTGTAAAACTAGCGGTAACGTGTGAGAATTATAAGTTATAAGACTGTTTCTGCTATCGATACAATTTGTGTTGTTAATCCTAAATGATTCACGGTGACAACATCATAAGAACAAGGTCATTTTACTCCACACACACACACATTTGGAAAATCACATAGTTTGACCATAAAAATTCCCAGAATAATTAGTATTTGAGATTGCTGAAGCAACATCACTAAAGAAAAATATCCTTGCATGTCACTTTCGTTTAAAAATATAAAAAATGTGAAGTTTTTTTTTTGTAAAACATAAAAACATAAAAACAACAAAACTTAAGACCTTAAGAAAGAGATAAAGGATTGAGAAAGTTTATTCATGCAGGTCCATATGACAGAGAATATGCATGTTCTTTTAGTTTTCATATTATTATAATTTATATTTAATTGTGTTGTGGTTTGCAGTGTTTTGTGTTCTTTTCACTTTAAATTTGTGAAAGGAAAAAGCTGAAATTTAAATAGTTAAAACTTGAAATGTGAATAGTTGATTTTTGTATTATATGATTTATTTATTACATTTTATGTGGAGTGAATAAATAAAAGTATATTTACGGTGGCCCCTAGAGACAAAGCACATACAAACTTCAAATCACGTACGAACTCTGAAGCATGTACAAACTCCAAAACACGTAAAAACACGTACAAACTCCAAAACACGTAAAAACACGTACAAACTCCGAAGCACGTAAAAACTCAGAAGCATATAAAAACTCAGAAGCATATAAAAACTCAAAAAACGTACAAAAGACAACAGAAGTGCTCCAGGATGCTGGGCGCAGTGTTGAGCCTTTGTTATCTTGTGGCTACACAAGCCAGCAAGTACCAACGACCGGATTTGGTGTGTGGTAATAACAGGTAAATGAACTTTTTTTTAAATTATTTGAATATATATATGAGTGCCTGTGTATAAATACACAAACAATACACACATGCTTTCAATTGTGTAATTTAAGTGATCTAGTAGCTCTGCTTTGGAAGTTCAGTTCATGCTAGAAATGTGTTTTGGAGTTTGTACGTGTTTTGTCTCTAGGGGCCACCGCATATATTTATATATAAACATATATAAATAAAACCACTTGTTTTTATGTTAGTAATTCCTTTTGTGCATAATTTTATATTATTGTTAATAATAAATTAATTAAAGCAACAAAACAACCTGAAGAGCCGGTTCGGAGCCGAAAGAGCCGGCTCTTTTTAGTGAGCCGAACCGAAAGAGCCGGATCTCTAAAAAGAGCCGGAAATCCCATCACTAGTGACCACGTGTCTGTGTGTGTTTGTTTTGTATGTGATGGTACAACTGTGGAAAACAAGCATCAGAATGTAGAGCGGGGCTTAAACATCTGAAAAACATCAAAAATCTGTCAGAAACCTGAAAACAATCAGGATTTAGCTTTTCACACGGTGCTGTTTCCAGGTCAGATGAGGTCAACTCATTTGCATAAAAGATCAGATTCCACTGAAGCAAATGTCCACATCACACTTTGTTAGGTCACCACAGGTGTGTTTACCAAATCCACCTGCAGCCACTGTCCACCTGTTAGAAACGTGCACCTGGATTCGAGCAGGATATTAGGAGCCGGCCTGTCATCCTGAGCACAAACTTACCTTATATCTGAACACGTATCCTTTCCTCCGCAAGTCCCACAGCTGACAGCAGAAAAGAAGAGACATTTCATTAGAGCGGATTAAGACTTCAAGGATGTTCTCACACAGGAAAGCACGCCTACCTTAATGTTTGTGTCCATGGAGCTGGAGGCCAGGAAGTCTCCAAAGGGATGGAAGCCCAGGCTGGTGATGTTGGCTTTGTGTCCCATCAGAGTCCTTAAAACTGAGCACAGGAAGCAGCAGGGTCACCTCTTTGCATCTCTTTCTAACTAAGACCCAGCTTAGGTGCATTAAAACGCCTCCGCATGATGGGACGGACGATTATTCTGACTGCGGGGTACAACGTCCTCCGTTACAGCCTGAGACTGAACACTGAGGAAGCTGTATCAATTTTCAAAATAAGAGTAGATGGAAAAATACTACTAATAATAACATATACTCAATCAGACTGATGTACTATATTACAGAGGCTGACATCATGTGGTATGACGGATGTCCTGTGTCCTCGAGGCAGCAGAGGTGGAAGAGCTCATAGCTCAAACTTTGCACTCAGAAATTTAGAAAAAACTCACCACACTAATAAAAAAAAGCAAGTTGATTTTAACATGTTTCAGCTCTTTGTGTGTCATATTTCTAATCGACTGGTTCGCTCACTTCACTTCTCTTTGTCAGTGTGAACCTTACGCTGTCCACCGCTGATCTAAAGCACCTGTGCAGATAAATTACGCACACAGACAGTTTAGAGGCGGTGAAGCTTTGACTAAAAAGCCTCGTAGCCACAGAACAGACAGAGTCTTACTCTTGGCAGCCTCCAGGTCCCAGACTCGTATTGAACCTGACTGCGACCCGGCGGCGACCTGCTCCTCCGACACGTTGAAATGGATAGACTCCACTGGGTTCTTGTGACCAGTCAGACTCTGAGAGGAAACAGTCAGAACAGACATCATCACCTAAAACTGCACCTCGCTCCTTTCTCAAAAACTCAAAACACAGACTATATATCAAAATGTTAGTGTTAGTGAAGCTGCTGAGGGACACCACGTCACCTGTCAATCACAAAATAAGCCCACCTTCATCTCCTGCTTTATCGTCCCCTGAACACTAATGGAAACCATCATTTCCAAAATGAGCTTCATCTTTTATTCAATAAGACCTGAAAACAGCGACTGAGACCATAAAGCCGTCAGGAAACTGTTTACTGAGCTCAGAGATCAGGTGAGGAGGCGGCTCGTTTTCTCACAGACTTCTATTCACAGTCAGAGGAGTCGCCCCCTGCTGGACATCCATGAAAAACGCAGGTTTAAGCTTCACTTTTCAGAATTCAAATCTACACCCATCCTTTATACAGGGAGTGCAGAATTATTAGGCAAGTTGTATTTTTGAGGAATAATTTTATTATTGAACAACAACCATGTTCTCAATGAACCCAAAAAACTCATTAATATCAAAGCTGAATGTTTGTGGAAGTAGTTTTTAGTTTGTTTGTAGTTTTAGCTATTTTAGGGGGATATCTGTGTGTGCAGGTGACTATTACTGTGCAGAATTATTAGGCAACTTAACAAAAAACAAATATATACCCATTTCAATGATTTATTTTTACCAGTGACACCAATATAACATCTCCACATTCACAAATATACATTTCTGACATTCAAAAACAAAACAAAAACAAATCAGCCACCAATATAGCCACCTTTCTTTGCAAGGACACTCAAAAGCCTGCCATCCATGGATTCTGTCAGTGTTTTGATCTGTTCACCATCAACATTGCGTGCAGCAGCAACCACAGCCTCCCAGACACTGTTCAGAGAGGTGTACTGTTTTCCCTCCTTGTAAATCTCACATTTGATGATGGACCACAGGTTCTCAATGGGGTTCAGATCAGGTGAACAAGGAGGCCATGTCATTAGTTTTTCTTCTTTTATACCCTTTCTTGCCAGCCACGCTGTGGAGTACTTGGACGCGTGTGATGGAGCATTGTCCTGCATGAAAATCATGTTTTTCTTGAAGGATGCAGACTTCTTCCTGTACCACTGCTTGAAGAAGGTGTCTTCCAGAAACTGGCAGTAGGACTGGGAGTTGAGCTTGACTCCATCCTCAACCCGAAAAGGCCCCACAAGCTCATCTTTGATGATACCAGCCCAAACCAGTACTCCACCTCCACCTTGCTGGCGTCTGAGTCGGACTGGAGCTCTCTGCCCTTTACCAATCCAGCCACGGGCCCATCCATCTGGCCCATCAAGACTCACTCTCATTTCATCAGTCCATAAAACCTTAGAAAAACCAGTCTTGAGATATTTCTTGGCCCAGTCTTGACGTTTCAGCTTGTGTGTCTTGTTCAGTGGTGGTCGTCTTTCAGCCTTTCTTACCTTGGCCATGTCTCTGAGTATTGCACACCTTGTGCTTTTGGGCACTCCAGTGATGTTGCAGCTCTGAAATATGGCCAAACTGGTGGCAAGTGGCATCTTGGCAGCTGCACGCTTGACTTTTCTCAGTTCATGGGCAGTTATTTTGCGCCTTGGTTTTTCCACACGCTTCTTGTGACCCTGTTGACTATTTTGAATGAAACGCTTGATTGTTCGATGATCACGCTTCAGAAGCTTTGCAGTTTTGAGACTGCTGCATCCCTCTGCAAGATATCTCACTGTTTTTGACTTTTCTGAGCCTGTCAAGTCCTTCTTTTGACCCATTTTGCCAAAGGAAAGGACTTTGCCTAATAATTATGCACACCTGATATAGGGTGTTGATGTCATCAGACCACACCCCTTCTCATTACAGAGATGCACTTCACCTAATATGCTTAATTGGTAGTAGGCTTTCGAGCCTATACAGCTTGGAGTAAGACAACATGCATGAAGAGGATGATGTGGACAAAATACTCATTTGCCTAATAATTCTGCACTCCCTGTATACAGTCTGCGCTCTGCCATGATGTGGTGCACTACACACAACGTAAGAGGTCAGGCAGGTTAGTTTAGTTGGAGGAAGATGGCGAGCAGTGGAGGGGAAACATGAGTCTGTTTAATTCCCATGGAGCGAACTCTGTTTTCATCATTTAACAATCAGAAATGAATCAATAATAAAGATAAAAGCGTGAGGTGGTGACAGGAGAGAGGCAGGTGTGGGCATCATGACCTGCAGACTGCAGAAGAGCAGTAGGTAAAGGATGGGTTCCTTTGAATCTGCTCATGTTTCAGGCCTAAAAAACCTCGACGGAAACCTTAAAAATTAGAAACCCATCGCATTTTGCATTGCGGGGGACTCACCATGATGCAGTTGGCCTTGCTGACGGCCCAGATGTTGACCCTGCAGTCCTCTCCTCCTGTGGCCAGCAGGCGGCCCGAGCTTTTCCCCAGAGCCAGACAGGAAATGGAGCTGGATTGAGCCTCGAACTCCTCTGTACGGCAACAAAGGAGGAACAAATTCAGGTCGGGCTGGGCTGCTGGACAGGAAGGGTGTGATGATCGTTTGAGTAACTTTAATACTCACGAAGGCGCCATGCGATCTTGGTTGTGCTGGAGGCAGCCATACTGGTCATACTGGGAGACTGGCTGCTGTGTTTGACGACCCCGGCTGAGGTTAATTCATGAGACGGACATCAGCTCCTGGTTTAAAATGGAGCACTGTAACAAAAAATAATTTCCCCCAGGGATCAATAAAGTATTCTGATTCTGATTCTGATTTAGTGTTTGCACTGAGCGTCAAACACCTGCAGGAACACAACACAGTGATAAATAAGTGATAGAAGAGATAAGACATATAAAACCGTCTCAGTCTCGCCTCTCTGACGCTGAGCTCTCATTTCTACTCCCAGTGAAGATACCATCGTCTTCAGCTCGGCCTCCAAACCACACAGGTGTCACTACCACCCTGTAAACCCTCCCTTTCATGCTGGCTGCCGTCCTTCTGTCACAAATCACCCCTGAAACTCCACCAAGCCTGCACACTTCTTCATGTCTCTTGTGTGCTGTCCCTTGTTTTGGATGGTTGACCCCAAGTATTTAAACTCATCTATTATTGGAAAACACTGTATACAAGCCAGAAGCCAGATGATATAAGTTAGTTAAACTGCAGGAATGTCTTAAAGATATAAAAACCTTGATGACCGTTAATTTCCTACAAATATAGTATCTAAGCAGATTCTTACTCTGGATGGCATTACCTTGGCCTCCAGTAACGCTGTGAGGAACCTTGGAGTCATTTTTGACCAGGACATGTCCTTCAACGCACATATTAAACAAATATGTAAGACTGCTTTCTTCCATTTGTGCAACATCTCTAAAATTAGAAATATCCTGTCTCAGAGTGACGCTGAAAAACTAGTTCATGCATTTATTACTTCCAGGCTGGACGACTGTAATTCATTATTATCAGGATGTCCTAAAAACTCCCTGAAAAGCCTTCAGCTAATCCAAAATGCTGCAGCAAGAGTCCTGACAGGGACTAGAAAGAGAGAGCAGATTTCTCCTGCTATAGTCTCAGGCTGCTGAAGGATTCCCATGATGCACTGAGTGTTTTCTTTTCCTCCCCTCACTCCCATACCGGCCCCTCCCCGAGCGTGGTTCTTCTCGAGGTTACTTCCTGTGACAATAAGTTTTTCCTCACCACTGTCACCAAGTGCTTGTTCATTTTACCTTTATTTATACAAATAGTCCTGAGACTCAATGCCTCATTTACAAGAGAGACCTGTTTCAAACAGGCATAATAAAATAACACCAATAAAATATTGAATATTTTACCAAGTGTCTACACAGTCAAACTAAAAACAAGATTCCCAGTGATGATTTCACAAAACCATTTATGCGTCTTTTAAAGTCTACGAGCAAAATCAGCTGAGAGCCTGAAATCCTTCTGTCATGTAATCCATGAGGACGGGACAGAAAAGGAGAATACCTTCTCTCTGAGGTCTGAACAGTGAGTGCAAAGAAGTCCTGAGACCGCAGATTGTGACTAAACTATTTGTCAGATTACAGGTAATCTGACAAATAGGAGACGAGTAAACCAGAAATGAATTTAGAGACAAAATGCTATCAATGAACCATCCTGCATGAGGCTAATGAGGACTAATCAACCAGTGAATATAACGTACAGTGGTGTGCTAAAGGTTTTGAGCCGGTGATAAATCTTAATGCCGTGATAAACAAAGTCCAACGATCCATTTCTAAGAAAAACAAAACTCCAGCTTCAGCCTAGCTTCAACAGGAACTCGATGTTTGTAAGACTCCACAGCTTCATTGTTAATACATGTACCTTGAGAAGATACAAGAGAGGGAAGTTAGGATTAGGGTTAACCGAACCCTCTGAGAAGAACACAACCGTGGTTTTTTTTATAGATGCATTTCAAAGACAGCCTTAGCAGAAACAGCTGTGACTGTGTACGATCAAAAGCTAACTGCAAATGTTCGAAAACCATGTCGATACCAGGGTACCAGATTATTACCACAATTAATCATCTGCGTAAAAATAGGCAGTTGCACTTAGATTTTGTCCCACAGCACTGACATAAATAGTAAATAACGCAGGTCCCAAGACAGAAACCTGTGGCACTCCATCAGTCACATTTAAAAAACTGGAAGAGAGACCATTAAACTGCACACACTGCTTATGGTGAGAAAGGTGCTTAGCTTGGTCTGGACGGCCCTTTTCCAATAACCTCTGACATAAAACCCCACGATCAACAGTGCCGGAGGCTTTCGATCAATAAAAAGAGGGGTGCAGTATTTCTTTGCTTCCAGGGCCTCGTAGATATCATTGAGAACTTTAAATTTTAAACCTTTAAGTTACAGTACTGGAGAGATAAAATATCATTTTCATTCTGATAGCTCTAAGGTTGATTATTCCTCAGCCATTAAAGAATCTCAGCTAAAATACAGAGTTTGCAGATTGGTTCATATTATTACCATCCAAGAATCATCACCTTTCAGGAGGGCAGTACAAAGGCACACTGGGATCTCTGCTGAAGTGTTCAGTTGTATGGAAAGATTAAAAATATAAGACGCTGGCTCATCTATGATGCTTGCAAGCAGACGCAAGAAAAACGGAGACAGACTGTCTGGACCGGTGACTTTTTAATGTTAATGCTCTTCAAAGCTGTCAGAGAGAGAATTTATAGTCTGCCAACGCGTCCCAGGGACTTTGAGACTGTCAGTGGTTAAGATCAGAAAGTGATCACATTTGGATTTCCTAATAGAAGCAGCGAAGCTATTACGCAGCTGCCAAACCTTAGCCATTGGCATCAGTGTCGGACTTTCTTGAAGCTGCTCAGGGCTGCTTCCTGTCCCGCCCTTTCACTCTGACCTGGCTAAAAGCAGCATGTTTGTCCACAAGGCAGATAAAACTCTCAGAGTAATATTTACAAGCTAAGTTAACACCGTCCATCAATGTAAAACTGACCCAATGTAAATTCATGAAGTCGTGACAAAAGGCTTGCTCATGTAAAAGCTTTAAATTTCTGTTTGTGATGATGCTCAGAGCATGAAACTGTTCCTCGCAGCACCAACCACGCAGCGATCAGTCAAGTCGCTGGTAAAAACTGCTGTGGAGAAATGATGTGGCACATTAATCAAAGATGATTTATCTGGGGAATAAGGTGTGTGGGGCTTTAGTCATTTGTGTTAGATTAAAAACAGTGTGCCTTAAAATAATCAGACACAGGAGAAAACCGATCCCAATTAAAATCACCTACCAGAATGATTTCATTATAATAGCTGAGCCAAAGAGGAGAACGTGCCAGGGTCAAAGTCAACAGCAGTTAAAGACCTAGCTTTATAAAAAAACTGTCACACTTCTGCCTTTCTGAGGCTGCTTGAGCGA
Organism: Diplotaxodon limnothrissa; assembly: GCF_057381915.1. Taxonomy (NCBI): domain Eukaryota; kingdom Metazoa; phylum Chordata; class Actinopteri; order Cichliformes; family Cichlidae; genus Diplotaxodon; species Diplotaxodon limnothrissa. Next base: position 58,145 of record NC_140596.1, on the reverse strand, counting down.
TAAATTTTAAATCCATAAATTCCCACATCTCACGTCTCAGAAACAATTATTCATTTGGCACTACCTCCGGTGCTTGCATGTTAACCTTTCCACTCGTCTCTCTCATTGTGTGAATGAGAGTGAGACGAGTGGCACGTTATCCTCTTCGGTTCAGCTATTTTCCTCCTACTGACTTTCATTCCTCTTGTGTTCAGAGCATACCTCGACCTGCTCCCACTGCAGCTCACGGTGTCATCTGCAAACATCACGATCCACAGAGACTCCTGCCTGGCCTCGTCTATCAGCCTGTCCCCATCACCACAGCAAACAAGAAGGGGCTCAGAGGAGATCCCTGATGTAATCCCACCCCCATCTTGAACCCATCTGTCATTCCTACCACACACCTCACCACTGTCTCTCTCCGTCCTCATACATGTCCTGCACCACCCTCACATCCTTCTCTGCTACTCCCGACTTCCTCATGCAGTACCACAGTTCATCTCGTGATCCATAAAGACACGGTGCAGATACATCATCAACAACCTCAAAGCAACCGCACAATTCAAACTCCTTGAATTTTTTTCTTAAATAACATAATTCTTCACCTGCAAACACAAGATTTCACAAATGAACAAACAGAATAAATCTTGTTTGGTGTTATCAGGTGATGTCGGTTGGTGTCTGATATTCATTTCCTGCTATAACAAAAGTCTCCCAAATATGGGATAAATAAGATATTTCTCATCCTCATCAGCACCTTCATCTACATCCAAACTGTTAGATAATATCTATTTTTCTAACACAAAAATAATACTTAAAATCTGCAAGAACCTTCATGTGTTACTGTCTGCAGACTGAAGCGAACATTTCTGTTTATGGAAACTGGCGCATTTTTCTCAGATCATAACGTGTATGAAAACACCGGTAAACTAACTGAGCAGTGCTGTTGTGGTCAGGAGTGTTTGCTCTGCTCTCCTGGAGCTTCAGCTAACTTCAGGTAATCTCATTAAGGTTCTTCATTAAGCTCATTAAACCACAGACGAGCTCATGTTCAGACTAACACAGCAGAGGAGGTCCGTCTGCTCCCCACTTTAACCCGTTAACTCTGACTCTGTGGCGGGTGTTCCAGATCAACTGGCGTTTAGATCAACTGGCGTTTAGATCAACTGGCGCCGATGTTGTTCACAGGACACAAAGAGTAAACGATCGTTTACTCTTTGTGTCCTGTGAACAACATCGGCGTGGTGTTACTTGTTTGCTGTTTTCGCGATCGCGTCGCGCATGAGGATATCACCAGGTAAACTCGCCACATTTTTAAACATTTTGTTGTTCAACAGCATCAAGACTGACGGAGTGTGTTTGAGACAACCTCACAAGTGTCACAGATGACACATTTGGCGTTTTTTGCTGGTTTGTCGGTAGGAGCTCCTGAAACGCAAGACTGCCACACATCTGTTCGACCAACGCCAGTTGATCTAAACGCCAGTTGATCTAAACGCCAGTTGATCTGGAACACCGGTGCTGACCTAACCACCCGCCGTACCGAGCTCCGGGCTAACGTTAGCCGAACACTGAGGCCGGGCATCGGCGTCAGGAGCAGCGGCTCCCCGGCGGAACTTGGACCGAGCAGACGCAGTCTGGCGTTGGGGAGCTTACCTCGGTCTGTCGGTCACCGACGGACGGCTTAAAGTTGATCCGGTGAGACGGCGACAGCAACTTGTCGACGGTCCGTTTACTGCTCGGCTGCAGCTTAGCAACTGAATCACACACCTCACTTCCGGTGACGTCATTACCCTTTTCCCCCAAACAACTTTATTAACAAATACGCTTCGAAGTCATGACTGTAGAAAACGATCACTAGGTTGAACTTTTCAGTAGCGCCGTTAACTTAGCGGTATTTATCTTAAATTTCCATTTCTCCAGATTTGACATGTTTCTCTTTGTTTTTATTTTTGTTACGTTTGCCAAACTTTTCCCTTTTTCTCAAATCTTTTCTGGTAAATTTAGATTTTTTTCCTTATAATTTCTCCTAAATGCATCTTTTATTTTCTTGTGATTAAGTATTTTCCCCCTCACATATCTGTCCCTTTTCTAAATTTGGTTTTTAGTTTCTCATAAACCTGGTTACCCGCCCCCTCTAAATTTGCCTCTAATGATTTAAGCTGCACTGAAAGAAAAGCAGCTTTGTAAGAAAATGAAAGCTATCTAAAATGACATTGTGTATTTACAAAACTAAAATAAAACAAAATTAATTAGGAAATTAATTCATTAGTTCAGGGCTGGATTGGGACAAAAAATCGGTCCGGGCATTTTGACTAGTGACCGGCCCACCAGGTATTACAGGAAAAGCCATAAAGCCTTTGAATGAAAACAAACGCTGTTGTGACAGTGATGTACAGTCTTGTTGGTATATGTAGGATTTCTATACATTGTACATCAGATGAAAACTTTGGTTGTAAGATTCAGATAATTATTTATTAAAAGCGAGACATTTTAAATGAGAATAAGAAAGAAAAGTATTTCTTTGTGCCCCCCTCTCCCTGTTAATGCCCTACCTGCCCCCCTGGCAAAACTTTGCTAGACCCGCCCCTGCACAGTTACCAGCTGTCAGCTACATAAAAAAGGATCCTGGTGTTATTTGTCTCTCAGAAACAGTTGATAACTTCAACTCATTCATGTCATCTAAAAGGTAAACCTGTTTCTCCATCACCTGTTCAGCTCTGATGATCCAGTAAGGACATCTCCTGGTTTCATGTTTCCCTCTCACATAACCAAACCGACATCATGACCAGCAGTTTTAGAGCTGTGGCTCCAGCAAACATCAGCTGATACTAGAAATTAATATTAAATAAATTCTAACAACAGCTGATCCAGCTTAAACGTGCTGCTGTTGTTTAGCGCGACATCTGCTGGTTTCCTGTTTCTGGCGCAAAGTGGGCGATCAACAAACGAGAGAGAAAAGCCGATCAGTTGATCATTGATCAGTTTCATGATTGAATGAGCGAAGAAGAGGCAGCTAACAGCGTAAAGACGCAGAATAAATCCAGCTTTGTGTCTTTTTCATTATAGCTGAAGTCCGGGACAAACTGCGTCTCTTCTCAGCTCAACACGAAACGCGTAATATTTTCTCTGATGATTCCGTTTTTACAGGACGGTTGGCAACTCTACTAACTAACCTTATGAATAAAGTAAAGTTCACTATCAGTAACATCATAGCACCACCCAGCTGTATAGGAACTCTGTCAGTACAAGTTATTGTAACTGACTGTAAAAAGTCAGCAACATGAAAATAAACTCCACCTAAACTTGGTTCATATCTGACCCAGATAGACTGCAGGTCATAACTTCTTACCTGAAGTTCAGTTCACCTGACACTCGGACCGGCGGCCGCCTCGGGGCTCTCCTCCTCCTCCTGCCTCCCCTTTCCCTCATCCACCTGCTGGCCTCAGTGGGAGCTCCGCCATAGCCACCACCAAACAACTTCTTACACATCTGCCAGCATCTGGCCAATCCACCACCTTTCATTGTTTATACTGTTACAAACAAACAAAAAACCATCGGCCCATAAAAACGAAAAATCACCAAATGCCCGGTATGCCCATGGCCAGTCTATGCATTAGTTGTAATAACGTAATTCGTTTAAATTAATTTAGGCTATTTTTAGCCTCACTAGGCTTTGGTGCAGAGGTTCACTGAGAGGTTAACGAGTGTGTGTAATTTTTCTATTACAGTATCATATATACTTACTGTACTGTAATGTACTTAGAATATTATTATCATATTATTATACAGGTAAATCAGTATCCTAGTAATTATTCATATTGGTGTTGGTGATATTTGCAAAAACATTTAAACAGTCATAAATTAATTGTTGGCCTGTAATCTGTGAAAAAAGTGTTAGACATCTCTCTCATGAATAATTCATTCACTTTCCACAAAAAAAAAAAGAAATCCTATCTCAAGGCAGAAGCTGCCTTGATAATAGCTGAGTTATCAGTTTTTAGCAACAGAAATGTCTTTTTCCTGAGAGACGTGGCCAACAAATGTAACGTCACAGTTATAGAAACATGATTTAAGTGACCAAAAAGGACAAAATAGATATAATAACTCAATAAATCAGAGTCACAAATATATTCTATGTATTTCATATATACCTATTATTATAGTATACAGTCAAAACAAAACAAAAACAAAGAAACTTCGGAAATGACTTTTTGGCACAACACCGGCAGGTGGCAGTATTTCACCTTTAAGCTTTTTTGACACGCGTCAGAAGGAGAAGAAGAAGAACCGGGACGTGTTCGTCAGCACTGGATGTTCCGGTTGTTTACAACCAGGAAATCTGTCAGTTTGTGAACCGGGACTCCGTGAACCTGCAGCGGTAAACATGGCGGCGGTGGACGTGGAGGATGAGAGCATCCTGGCGTCCATCTTTAAGGACAGCTTCCCGGACAGCTGGAGGGACAACCCGGACTTCGCGGCCTACCTGTCGGAGCTCAGCTCCTTCGGGGTGGAGAAGCTGGGTCGGGAGCCGGAGAGGCTGGCGGAGGAGCGGGCTCAGATCCTGCAGCAGACCCGGGAGCTGGCCTTCTCCAACTACCAGACCTTCATCCGCACCGCCGACTGCACCGAGCACATCTACCGGGACTTCGGGCGGGTGGAGAGCAGCGTGTCCCGGCTGCTGGACAAGCTGCCCCGCTTCGGAGAGAATTGCAGGTCGGTGGCTCCCTGTGGAGGGGATGTCAGCAGGAGGAAACTGGGGTCTATAAAAGTGTCATCATTTACTGTTAGGTTAATAAAAACTTTAGATATTTTTTAAAAAGCACACAGGATGAACTGATCAAGGAGAGAGATGCAGATTATTATTATTGTAGCTCACTGTAGGATCACAAAGTGAATAACTTAGTTATTTTCTTAGGAATATGCCACAGAAGGTGAATTGACTGGGAATAAAACAGCAGCAGATTAATTTCCCTTGAGCTGGCTCGTCAGCCTCCTTTCAGAATAAAAAACAGGCAGCCAGACTTTAGCCACAACCAGAACAAAACTACAGACTGGGAACATTAATGAAAGATAATAAAAGGTTCTTAGAGCTATAAAGTGTTACACATAGTTGTGTTTTTGCTGTTGTGCTGTCTCTCTGAGCTTTGGGGGCTCATTTTGTTTTCAGGCACTTCATGAAAGAGGCGGAGGAGATCGGAGCAAGCCGCCGGATGAACAGCCTCACTCTGAACCGCCACACGGAGATCCTGGAGATTCTGGAGATTCCTCAGCTCATGGACACCTGCGTCCGCAACGGCTACTACGAAGAGGCTCTGGAGCTGGCGGCATACGTGAAGAGGCTGGAGAAGAAACACTCGTCGCTGCCCGTCATCCAGGTGAGTCCAGACCAGGCTGACCAAAAAGCGGGTGTGTTTGGGGTTTTTTTACTGCCTGAATGAAACTCTAAATGTTATTTAGGAAAATGAACTGTTAGGGCTAAATAAACGTTACTTTTCTTTGATTTTCTGTCGTGTGATGTTGGAGAAAAAATGTTCAAATAAACAATTACACGTGTGAAGAGAATTAAAGAGCTCAGGCTCCAGACCGCTCTGAATACTCAGTTTTCTTTTGTTACGTGCACAGCTAACAAGCTCTGGGTGTTGCCCCTCAGCAGGCTTCCAGGTGTTGGCCAGCTGGAATAAAGCAGGCTTTCAGAGAAGGTGAAAAAGCTAAAATGTGACTGCGGGAGGTTGTTGATGGGGCTCAGGTTCAGGTACAGGCTGGAAATCGCTAGTTTAAACTCTAAATTGACAAAAACTGGAGAAAAACAGTTGAGAAACTTTCTCTTTGCTGAGATATAAAACAGAAAAGGTCACTGTGGAGAACATCTAATGTTTCGGCTCCTCTAACCTTTGACCTTCTCCATCTTTAGGGTATCGTGCGTGAAGTGCGTCAGTCGGCTCAGCTGATGCTCAACCAGCTGTTGCAGCAGCTCCGCAGCAACTCCCAGCTTCCCGTGTGCCTCCGCGTCATCGGTTACCTGCGGCGTATGGACGTGTTCACGGAGGCGGAGCTGCGGGTGAAGTTCCTGCAGGCTCGCAGCACTTGGCTGCACTCCATCCTCGCCGCCATCCCTGAAAACGATGCTTACTTTCACATCACCAAGACCATCGAGGCCTGCAGGGTGCACATGTTTGACATCATCACCCAGTACAGAGCCATCTTCTCTGACGAGGACCCGCTAGTGCCCCCCGCCGGTGGGCTCATGGCTGTGAACGAGGGCGCCATCTTCCACGGCTGGGTGGTGCACAAGGTGGCAGAGTTCCTGGAGACCTTAGAGAGGGACCTGCAGCGGGGTGTGGGCAGCCGCCTGGACTCCCTGCTGGGTCAGTGCATGTACTTCGGTTTGTCCTTCAGCAGGGTGGGGGCGGACTTCCGCGGGCAGCTGGCGCCCATGTTCCAGCGGGTGGCGGTGGACACGTTCCGCGGAGCCGTGAAGGAGGCGGTGGAAAAGTTCCAGGAGGACATGAACCTGTACACCCTCATCGCCCTGCCCTCAGTGCTGGCAGGGACCATCCCCGTCGTAGCCCCCGCCCCGCAGCCCGGCACCCTGCAGCCCCCAATGTCCCTGCTGGACTTCCAGCCGCTCGCCTGCTTTCTCAACAACATCCTGACCGCCTTCAACGACCTCCGCCTCTGCTGCCCCATCGGAGTGGTGGAGAATGTCACCAAATGCCTGGAGGAAGCCCTGAAGATGGTGAGCAGCTGGATCTTTGGTGTAATCTGGGTTAAAGTCAGACTGATGCTGGATTAACAGCTGCTGACGGTGTCGTTTTTTGTCAGGTGACCCGTCAGATTCTGGTGTTTCACCGGGCGGAGGAGACGGCCTTCAGCAGCCGGGAGAAGGAGCTGTTTATTCAGTTCTGCTGTGCGTACGCTGAAGACCTGCTGCCCTTCCTGAACCGCTCCCTGCAGGTCCTGTTTCCACCGGCTCAGCTCGCTCTCATCCTGGGTGAGGACTCGCAGCAACGTCTGAGTTTGTTTCTTCGTTTAAAACGGACGCGGTGATGCTGAAGACGTTTAACGACGGGCCTGGAAGTGAAGCCGTTATTCCAATAATGCGGTCTCAGTTTAAACTGTTGTCCTTGCGTTGTTGTTCTTGTTGGTCACCTTCGGTCTCGGGCTGGAAACCGCATGAACGTACATGGTAGACTGTACATAAAAGATGGGCGTAGCCACTGGGACATTTGTGAAACCATGGTCTGAATTTGGAGTAATGACCGCTTCAGCCTGTAGGGGGCACTAATAAAACCACAAAATCACCACACAAGCTTTTTTTGTGTAGTAAAGTTAAACTTTTGGTCCAATCAGTCAATGAGAAGAAAACTTCACAAAATTAGTTTAAAAGAGAAAAAAATCTTTAACCTCTTTTTCTTTTTTTGCCCTGGACTCTCTTCTCAAAGTTATTCTTTGTAATGGCTAAAATAGCTTAAGAAGTGCTGAGCAGCAGAGTTTGGTCTGAATCAAATCTGTTGTCTCTCCGCAGGTGTTCCTCCCACCCAGCTGCACAAGTACGGCCATCTGGGCTCCATCGACCTCGCCACAGTCCTCGAGCCTCTGGACTTCCTGCTTCCTCAGAAGGAGCCGCCGGTGCCAGAGGTCGACATTACGGCAGAATTGAGCAGCCTGACGTTTGACATGGAGCCCAAAGAACCGGCGCCGACCCCATCCGATGTCAGAGACTCCAAACCCGGAGCTGAACTGACAAAGACAGAGTTTAAAGAGCCGAAGCAGGACGAGGAGTGAAGGCGAGGAAACGCTGGCTCTAAACTGTATCCTGTGACGGACATCTGTCAAAACTGAAGCATTAAAATATTTTTATATATGTGAGAAAAAGGCTTTAATGGTGACATTTCTTCTCTTATTTAAAGGTTTACTCACTAACATAGAAGGAAAATAAGCAAATAGTTTAGTTTGCTTCTTTTTCCATCGATGATGGAGTCCACCTGATTTTAACTCTGCTCCCGGAGATCTTCAGCTCGTTCTCGTCCTTTAAGAAGGAAAAACTGAATGTTTGTGTTTTCCTGGTAACGTGTCAGAAATGTGAGAAAACCAAAAGTTTGGTTTATTATAGGAAAGTCCTGAAGGGCAGAAACTGACTCTGCATTTTCATCCAGCGTCGGCCTCATCTTTGAGCTTTTTCTGCTGAGGCAGCTGGGAGTTGTAGTCCGTCAGCTGGGAGTTGTAGTCCGTCAGCTGGGAGTTGTAGTCCGTCAGCTGGGAGTTGTAGTCCGTCAGCTGTGTCTGATTTACATGGTGGGTTTGTTAAACTGTCTGGACACTTAAATCTTTCACTTTGATTCAAAGATTCATTGGAAATCAATAAAGATCAATTATATTGACGAGTCAGTCTCATGTTTAAAGGAGCGTACTGCAGTTTCTGCACAGTCACGGTCAGTCTGAGCTGATCTCCACCTGTCTGGAATATCTGAAGATAAACTCAAGGATCTCCACCTTCACAGATCTACAGGTGAGCACCTCGTGGACGCTACTTCCACCAACTAACAGCCTTACTACACCTGCCTGTTAGGTCTTATTTTCCTGTTTAAAAATATAAACCTTCCAGTGATCATGTTCTCCCTCTGCGTCGTGTTTGAATCGTTGGTTTTTGTGTAATTTTACTGTCAGACGGCGACGGGACAATTCAATGATGTAATGCTGTGTTACCATAGAAACACAGCATTTCTGGCACAACTTCAGTGACTCACAAGGTGCAACGAGAAGATAAAGGCATAAAAGGTCCAGCACTATGCGGCACACAGTGGTGTTACCGTTTAACCACACGCCAAAGCATGAAATTGTAATCAATAATAAAGTTTATTTATGTCGAACATGTGGCCCTCGGCCCCAGAGGCAGCCCACTGAAGGGTCACGTTTGGTCCGGCTTTACAAAGTGAAAACTGCAGAGAAGTCAGTTTGCGTTTTTCAGTGCAGGACCCCGACGTTACAGGACAGTTAGAAATGTTTCTCATGATGATGTTTTTATCATAAAGATGTAAAATACTGAAGATCAGCCATAAACACTGAGCTGGAAACTATAACGTAGTTCAAGCAGACTCGCTGTGAAAGGTTTCACTGCTCTCTAAAACAAATATTTTAATAAGAATATTACGTCTGGCAAAATTTGAAGGAAGGAGGATTTACACCTTAGTCGTTGTTTAAACCCTGAACCTGATGTGCACCTGCACGCTGTAGCCGTGTAACCCAGAGTGACCGTTATTGGTCCGTTCAGTACTGCCGTTTGCTCTTACAGATGTTCATCCACCTCTGCCATCCTTCATCTAATCGACTGGAGGAGAAACGTCTCCAGCAGCGAGTGTTTAGGAGCAGAGCTTTATTTCTTCCTTCTTCACTCACAGAAATCCTGATATGTAGCAGAATCTCTGTATCACGTCGCCGCCCTGCAGACCGAGCGCGCTCCTGCCTCTGTGGTGGAGGTAATGAGCAGAAACAGACACCGATGTGAAATTTCACACACTTTTAATGTATTTATTATTCTGGCTCGTTCCATAAGGGATGCTATGTAATCTGTAATAATCTGGAGCTGGTATTGTTAGAGTCACTCGTGCTGCCAGCAGTTAATTCGCCCGTGTGTCGCCGAGTGTCATCGACTTCCTCTGGCTGTCACGCGCGTCTCTTCTGCTTTGAACACCGTGTTTAGAGCTGTAGTTAATCCTCATGTCTTGGATGTCTGACTGTCCATGAACGCACCAGAAGACCTGGTGAGTTAATCTGTCGCACGTGAGCCGATGGATGATTTGGGAAATGACGGTCCGGTCCTTTAATTTAAACACGATGCATGCTCGCCATCTTTACTTCTTCTTGATGAACTTCCTGCGGGTGGCGTTGGGGTTGGCCCGCCTCCTGCCGCCGCCACACTGGCCGTCTCTGATCTGCAGGTTGGCGGCTCGGCTGTAGATGTCGTTCTCACAGAACGGCGACGCTCCGGCCACGTAGTCCGGGTTGAAGACATCGGTCTTCTGGCGAGCCTTCCGGGAGAGCCTCTGCTGGGGGAAGCGCTGGTCCTCCACCAGCTGGGGGTTGGTGGAGTGTTTCCCCCCCTGAGGCAGAGGCAGCGTGTGCTGAAACACAAGACGGCAGCGATCATGTTTAGGACGTTTAGACCCGACTCAGGCAGAACTGAAGCGGTCTGAAAAAACGATTTACGCTGCAGATGCGAACGCAGAGTCATTTTAGAAGTGATAAAACGCCGCGTCTCACCCGGAGCCCTCTGGGGTTCAACACTTTGGGGTTTTTGGAGAAATGCATCTGCATGCTGCCATCCTCGTTCACCGTCACCGCCAGCTTCTTCAGGGTTCTGTTCCCGCAGTGAGGACAGAAAGCTTTGTTCATGTCGCTCGTCGTCCTGGAATCGAAACATTTAACAGGTCAATGCTCCTGGACGGGCAACCCCTCGCTTTATTCTCCTTACAGCCTCTAAGAACAGGACAGGTCACTAACATCTGTCCGTCTGAGGAACATCTGTCCTCTCATGTTAGGTTTGTTCCAACCCTGCACTCCACGCTCCATCGTTCTGATCCACTTTAACATCTGTGCTTTTTCTTAAAGCAGGCGTGGGCGAACTCCAGGCCTCGAGGGCCGGAGTCCTGCAGGTTTTAGATCCAACACAGCTGATTTAAATGTCTAAATGACCTCCTCAACATGTCCTGAAGTTCTCCAGAAACCAGGTAATGAACTAATCATGTGATTCAGGTGTGTTGACCCAGGGTGAGATCTAAAACCTGCAGGACGCCGGCCCTCCCACCCCTGGTGTAGAGCCACTTTAATGGATTATATTCAGATTTTTACATGATGTTTTATTTTGACCTTATTTACATCTGTATCTCTGGAGCACCTTTATTATATTTTTCTATGTAAGCATCATTTTTACTGTGTTTTATTATTTTTATTTTAACCTACTCAAGCAGCAATTTAATACATTTATTTATTTATTTTATTCCTTTCATTGACTTTGTCCATTTTATTTATGTATTAATTTATCTTTATTCTTTTAATAAAGCAGTCCTGACATTTTCACTTGTTCAGCACCTTTATTCTACTCTTGATATAAATTTAAATGTTTTAAATGTCGTGTTTTGTATTTTTCGCTGGAACGGATTCGAGCTGCCTCCCTTTCAGCCTGAAGAGGTTTTGTTAACTTTGTTCGGACTCACTTGAAGCAGGCGTGACATCTCAGGATGTAGTTCCTCGCCTGCTTGATCAGCATCCCGTTCACAGAGAGAACGTGAAGTCCGATCTGAATGAGAACGTTCTGGGACACAGACAGCGAAAGCTTTTTGAAGTCCGGCGTAAAGCAGGAGAATATTTATTCACGCAGCGGTTTACTGAAACCATTCACACAAACCTTTAGACAGAAGGTGAAAAACAGCGAATGCACCGTCTGCATCCGTTACCTGCATGGCGAAGTCGGTGGTGAGACAGCCGACTTTGATGTCAGCTGGAGCCGTCCAATCAGCGGAGTCCATTTTCACCTCTTTGATGTTACCGGGAGTGATCCATCCTCCTCCATCGTCATCGTCCTCCTCGTCATCTTCGTCATCAGGCTCGTTCTCTTTGTCCTCGTCGTCCGATTGGCCCGCCGACGCCCTTTGCTCCGCCCTCTCCTCTGTCTGTGGTGATTCGTTGCCCTCTTTCTGTAAACAAACATCATCATCATCATCATCATCATCATCACTGCAGTCTGACAGGTGACAGAAGTTATGACTCAGTGAGAGATGTAAAATTCCTCCTTTGTCTCCTTGCTTCCTCTCACATGCATCCTTTCCTACGGGGAGATGTTGAGGAGGAAACCCTGTTTATCCCACGCCATCAACGTCAGGAACGTTTTCCACACGATTCACTATTTACACATTACAAGAATAAGACCTCAGATCACACTTGAACTACTTTTTCTCTTGAAATGTGCTGCAGGAGGTGGAGGTGGTGGGCATGCACATGAAGTTCAGAGGCTGCAACACAACAACAGAAATAAAAGGGTAATGCACTGATGCACTAGAGTCTGACTGGCGTGTGAAACCATGCAAACACAAAGACGCCTGCAGCCCTCAAAGTCTCATGGAGGCTCCTTTAAATATGAACGAGGTCTCCTGCAAACTGCAGCCGGTCACACTCAGCCACAAGCGCTCACTGAGGGGCTGAACCGAGGCTCAGAGGAACACAAAGGATTATTCTGAACTGTGAATCATGCAAAGCTGCTCTACGAGACTCCCAGCATGAAAACATTCTTCCCTTTCAACTCACCAGTAAACCCAGCAGCTCATCGCTGAAGGTCAGGAGCGGATCCCTCCAGAACAGAAAGCTGCTGAACTGGTCTCCGTCCGAAGTCGTCCGTGTGTCCGCTTGTTTCTGTCCGCCGCTCGATTTTAAACCCTCCGCTGGACCCTGACAGAGCAGCAGCGATAACACACACGCTGTGTTTACGTGCACAACCTGGAGACACAATCTCTTTTCCAACAACACGGCACCCAACTCCATTCATCCACCCATGCCTCCGTCCATCCATCCACCCATGCCTCCATCCATCTGTCTGTCCATCCATCCTTAGTGGCCGGGGAAAACAGATGTTCCTCTCTTCAGACATTTTCTCGGGAATTTCCACCCAGCTGCGAGCTTTAACCTCTCCAGTGTGTCCTGGTTCTGTCCTGGGTGAAACAGTTAACCTGCAGCGCTGCAGGTTTTCTGGTCGGACCCCCAAAGCACCCTAGCTGGCTCCCTTCAGTGTGGAGGACTAACAACCACTGCACGATGTTCCAAACCAGTTCCACATGTTTTCACAGGAAAAAACCCAGTAAAGACACAGCACCACAAAACCTCTGTGCTCAGAGGTGGAACCACGCCACTGGCTGTGGGAGGGGACAGACATTCACACATGCAGCTCACAGAGTCCGTCCTCCATGATTTTATTCTGTGGATGTTACTTTAAACTCTGCTTCTTTGGTCTTAGAACAGTCAGAATAATGGAGCTGGTTTCATCAGTGGCAGAGAGATTGTGTATGTGTTTGTAACAAAGGCAGCTCGGCTCGGTTTCTGAAGCTTCTCGCCTGTTTTCTACGATCGCTTTAAGACACGTTCACAGAGGAAAGGTTCTGAGCATTGAAACTATCTGTGCAAACACAGACGTCTGTGTCAGCAGAGGGATTTAAAACCCTCTGAGGAAGTCGTTACAGCGAGAGTCGGTGAGACTGTGAGGTCCAGGTGCTCCTCGTCCTCTCGCCACGGCATGAAGTCTCAGACCGTCACTTATCGTGCTTTTAATGTTTGTCGCATCAAAAATACAAAAGAATAGAAAAAGTCTGAGGAAATGAAGACGAGCTCCGAAACAACATCAGAACAAAGCTTAGCGTAAACAAAGCGTAAATAATAATAATGATGATAACTCCTGAACATCGCAGGTCTGAGCTGTAAGAGTGGAGGAGGAATTTTCCAGGAACGCCCGCTGTCAGTCTGTCCTCCTCCTTCTTCTTCTGTGTCCTCATTCTGTGGTCTGATTGGTTGGTTTGCAGACAGACAGGTAGACAGAGCCAGCCCATTGGTGGGGGACGGTGGGCAGGTAGGTGGGGGTGTATTCTGATTGGTGGACAGCTTGGCATGGAAGCTCTCAGCATGGCATGGTGCCCCCTCCCCCTGTCTCCTCCACCATCCATCTAATGCTCCTCACCTCTAACCACAGAATGTGTGTGTGTGTGTGTGTGTGTGTGTGTGTGTGTGTGTGTGTGTGTGTGTGTGTCGCCTGTTCGGCTGCTGGAGTCTTGTATTATCACTCATCAGCTTCTTTTGGAATTCAAGTCACCAGAAATTTACACGTTTGAGGTTTCATCTCATCCCAGGACAGAGAGGTGCAGGACGAGTTGGATAAATTAAAGATGAGAAATGATTCTTACATTAACATCTGGGAATAATAAAGAAGGTAAACGATGAAGGCACTGAGTGCAAAAGCAGCTTAAACCTGCATCCTTTCTGATGACCTGCAGGGGGCGACTCCTCAGTTTGAAAAAGAAGTGCTTTGAAAATATGATTTGTATCCCAGGTAAATACTTTCCTGGTGAGTTTATGGCCTCGGTTGCTCCTTTCAGGTCTTATCAGGTGTTTAATTTTTAAAATAAAGTTGTCTTTAGTGTTCAGAAGGACGGACGATAAACCCCACGTGACGATCTCCAGTTTCAGTCAGGTCTGGTTACAAAAAGCCATTATGGAGACGTAAAAGCACTCAGAGGCTTCGGAAGCAGCTGGAAGGTTTTTTATTTTATTTTTATAAAGCATTTAGTCCTTAATGGAGCGAGGCCAGCAGTGTGATCCCGTCTCTAATCCTCCTCCTCTCTGTGCTGCTCTCAGATGAAACTGATAAAAACACCTGCAGCTTTTTTTATTTACTCATATTTCTGAATCTGCAGCAGCTAAAACCAAACGAGCCGCCTCTCTCTGTTACGGTCTCGTGACGTCCGACTGTTGGTGGGTGTTTGAGTGCGCTGGTGTCCGGATAAATCCCGTCCCTCCCCCTCGCTGCTCTGTGGCCTGGCTGAGCGTCCTCGCTGATGAGCAGAGGATTGTGGGATTGCTTCCTTCCTTCCATGTCTGCACTGATAAATCTGAAAACACTGTTTGTGTCAGTTTGATAGGAACACTTCTGGTTGTTGCTCGTTCACACTGCAGTCAGGCTCAGTCTGAGGTTTCAGCCTCGGTAGATCGACTGACTCCTGCTGGTTTTTCTGGGACCACGTTTGACAGAAATGCTCGGTGAGAGATCGTATTGATTACCAGAAGCTAATTGAACAAATGTGACATGAAGACTTGGCCTCAGAGTCGATCTTCAGGTAACGTTAGCAAAGGTGCTGCTGTTTCCTGTATTAGCAGCGACCCGATGACTGTGGAGTAAAATCCTCCATGTTTCTGTGTTTTTGGTTAGAACAGGAAGTGTTATCATGAGGTTCTTGAACCATGACTGTAAAAAGCATGAAATTGGCCAGATTTAACTCTTTAACTTTAATTGTACGTTTCATGTAGAAGTTGGAGGAAGCCAGTGTGCTGAGCAAAGATCACGTCTGTCGGTGTTCAAACGCAGACGTGATCTTTGCTCAGGACACACAACTTATCTTTAAAAACACACCTGAATGATTCTTTGACTTGAAGATTTCTGTGGTGTAGATGGAGACTCTGCTCTGAGCACCAGTAATAATTCTCATCTAAAAAGTTTCCAGACTAAATTCCTGGTAAAAACTGGGAGGTGGTTTAAAAAAATGTCAGCGGTACACAAGAGAAATATTTAAAGCCAGTTTGTTTTCTTCTGAGCAGAGGTTAGTAAGGGCAGCACAGGTGTCTGTTTTATTTGTGGTCCGTGCAGAGGCGTTAGAGGAGAGTCTGCAGGAGCTGTCGGGATGCTTTGTAAACTGCTGACGAAGTCGCTTCACAGTGTAAGAACTTTGTGATCAGCTCTAGAAAGAGCGAAATGAAGAGAAACAACATGTTTTCACATTTATTGTCAGTAGTGTGGACATGGTGAGTTAAAGGGTCACATGACTGCTGGCTGACGCTCTCGTTTCTCTGCAGGACGACTGAAGCTGACGGCCTGACGGACGCCGCGCCGTCGCTGCAGGGTGTCAGCCAGCACCCTGAGGCCTCTGCTGCTCTTCCTGGATTTATTTCCTTCTTAGCCAACGACAGGAGCGGCAAAAGCGATCAAAGACCGATGGAAACTTTACAGGACAGGACGGTCTTAAATCTGGACAGACTGTTATGAGACGATGGCCAAACGTCTGGACTGCTGTGACGTCTGATATGAGCTGACAGGACTCGCGCTCCTCCGTCGGGACTCAAAAAAATCCTTATTAACCCTGAAATCAGTATCTGCTCTCCAATCAGTATTTCTCATTGTTTCTTTGTTGCACTTTAAACTTTTAGATCATTTTCTAACCCGAACGTGGCTGATGATGTGCATAGATGCATAATGTGTTTGTATATTTATGTTTGACATGCTTTAATTTTTTTCTTTTGGAGAATACGGGCACATGAATTTTTCCGCTTTTGTTTTTTTTGTGATCCTGTTGGGGGAAAACTCTGTAAAAGACCCAGGAGAAATAAAGACACAATGAGACAAAGTTACTTTCTTTATCAAACGTGTACACGGGTGAGCTGCTAAGGACAACTCACACCATGCACAGTGGCTTGGTAATTTTTATAGGAAAGACAGTGAGAACAGGATAAGAAAATACAAAACAAATAAAATAAACAACTCCATATGTGGCGCTAGTCTCGTCAGCAGAGAGCTGGGAGAAGGCTGTGAGAGATAAAACAATCTAAAACAATATGTCCCAAAACAGTATGTCTTTGCTGAGAAAGTCTAAAAAGATAATTCTAAACTAATCTAACCATAGACAAAAGGGCATGCTTGCACATTTAAAAGAAGGTAAAGAAACATAGAAACATTTTTCCTGTAACATTCCCTCCTGTTTAACTTATTTTAAATGTATACAACAATTGTCTGTGAAGATTATTTATTAAGTATCTTAAACAATTTTTAATTTTTCAAAATGTCAGCATAGCAGAAATGGCAGTCATTTGGTCTAAAGAATAAAACAAAAGAAAATAATAAAAAGAAAAACATAGGAAATGAAAATCATAGTAAATGAAATAACAAGTGGAAAAAATAATAAAACTAAAACTACAAAAAAATAAAGGATAAAAACCTTATATTTTAAAACGAAAACTTACAAAAAATAAAAGAATGAAAAGTAAAATGAAAACTTTATATTTTAAAAATGATGAAAACCTAATATGTAAAATGAAAACTTCAAAAAATACAAGGATGAAAACCTTATATTATAAAATGGAAACTTCAAAAAATACAAGGATGAAAACCTTATATTATGAAATGAAAACTTAAAACTTCTAAAAGTACAAGCATGAAAACCTTATACTTAAAATGATGCAAACCTTAAATTGAAAACTTTATGTGTAAACTAATGAAAACTTCATATTTAAAATGGAAACTTTATGTTTAAAACTGAAGACTTCAAAAAATAAAATAAAAGCATGAAAACTTTATATTCAAAATGAAAAACTTTATGTTTAAAAGTCAAGACTTCAAAAAATAAAAGTATGAAAACTTGCATAACCTACTAATGTTTTAATCAGTGCATGATCACTTGACAAGTCATTTTTAATCACCACGTCATTTATTAGCAGCTAGTACAAGTTCTCCTCTAACAGAATTGCAACGGGATGTTGTTCTTCTTCAGGCACGGCAACATAAGCAGTCATTGTAGTTGTTATCATCTGTGAAATCATTACTCTTAGGCATGGCAACACACACAACACTAATATGAGCAGTGCTATCATGATGAGACCTAGAAGGAAAAATGGCTTTGCTACAGCAGCCAGCCATGAACCGCTGAACAGCCAGTCCAGCCAGCTTTGTGCTGTAGCTGCTCCAGGTGTGTGTTCAGTGACATATTTTTGCAGAGCGGTCAAATTCTGCAAAGCTTCATAAATGTCTCCTCCAGTTTCGTATCCATCAGGGATAAAAGTGCAACATGTTTCCCCGATCAGCTTGCAAACTCCTCCTTGTGATGCTGTTAGCAGGTCTAGTGTCAGTCTGTTCTGCAGCACCATCGTTCTGATGGCCTGCTGTTCTCCTGCTAAGGCGGTTCCCAGGGTCTTAGTCAAGTTGATGTGTCGTAGCAGAGCATATCGGTTGATTTCCACATGATCTCGCACCTCGGCAACTCCAATGCCGGGGATCAAGCTCTGTAAGAATTTCACTCCTCCTCCCCAGATGCGAAACTCTCCCGGCACTCCAGTGTCCACGGTAATGCCGAAAGAATTGGGGGAGGCGATGTCCACTTCACGTCTCTGCCGGCTGCTTGGGTGATGTGCAACACTTTGCATGAAGAAAACGTGATCTGATAATTCCACCAGGGCGCACAGACCTCCCCAACCTTCAGGGAGTGACAGATAAGCCTTGTTGCCACATAGGAAGTACCAGTCAGCCAAAACTCTGGTTCCTCTGCTGCTGGGTGCCGTCCGTGCACATCCTGTCTGGTACTGAGTCTTTGTTTGTAGTGGCATTCGGTAGCTGTAGTCGGAGCGACAGTTTAGGCCCATCAGCGTCGTGTTACTGGCACAGGTGGCGTTGATTGAACAGGCCATACACTTCCTCTCGTTCCTTGGTGGGCAGAAAGTGTATATGGACTTACATAGGTGAGTAGGCAGCTCCCCCACTGCCCGCGATCCATTGTTCATCACACATACTGGCAGTTGTGATGCGTTCAGTTTGTTCAGTAGAATTACATCAGGCAGTGGGTCTGAGACTTGGGGCCAGGTCAGTAGGTAGGTCTGTCCGGAACAGTTCACATTTGTGAGTGATGATGACCTCCAGGTTGCTTTTGCTGGGATGCTGTAGTTGGCTTTGGACCAAAGAGTACCGTAGCCTGGATGTGTTGCCAGGCCCAACAGACACCAACTGCGATCTTCAGGTATGCTGTACGGCCACAGGCCAGACGTCTGCGAGGATAGGGGCATATGGGTACATGCATAGCAGTCAGTTTTGTTATTCAAATGAGCTGTAGTGTTCATAAACTGCCACCAGAAGTTAGTGGCGTATCCATGGGGAAACTTGGTGTACTTTCCTTTGTCATACAGTGTCTGCCTTTTCTCCATATAGCGTGACTTGTTGTCCCTCACGGAAGCAAAGGTGAGGAGCCCGGCCATGGTCAGGGCCGCTGCAGTTGATAAGAGCCACCACCTCATGACGACGGAACACGCCCTCCTGTCGCGAGTAGACCCCCCGGCCAGGAAAGCTGACCCCTCCACCGGGCGAGATCACAACAAGCGGGCAAGCCTGCCGTCAGCTGTGTTTAGATGGCTTCACTGACTCGCCTGCAGTGACTCTGATGGACCCAGGATGGTCGTTCCGCAATTTTGCAAGCGGTCGGTGTAGTGAGGAGGACTTGGTATGGCCCCTCCCACCTGGGTGTGCTCCAGTTTTTCCTTTGGAGCACCTTGATCAGAACCCAGTCACCGGGCTTTAGTCTGCAAGACACTGGAGAAACATCATCAGGTTGTTGATTATGTACAATGATCTCTTTGTTTTCTAACAGCTTAGACATCCATTCTGCTAATGTGTTTTCTCTGATTGCTTTGTCTATTGGTTGACTGGTAATAGGCAGTGGAAACGGCCTGCCATGAATGATTTCAAATGGAGTTAGTTTATGGGAGCCTTGTGTTAAGCGCATCCACATCTTCACTAAACCCAAACATTCAGGCCACGGCCTTCCTGTTTCTGCCATGCATTTCCTGAGCCTTTGTTTTATAGTGCCGTTAGTTCTCTCTACAAGGCCTGCGCTCTGAGGGTGATAAGCACAATGGTGTTTTATGCTGAAACCGAGTGCTTCAGAGACCTTAGTGATGACATCATTTACAAAATGAGTGCCGTTGTCTGATCGTATCAAAGCTGGAATGCCATATGTGGGTATGAAGTGATTGCACAGGCACTTTGCTACTGAAATTGCATCTGCCTTTTTCACTGGATAGATTTCCGGCCACTTTGAGAACACGTCTATAACCACTAGGGCGTATTTTGACCCTTGACATTCGCTTAGTTCAATAAAATCCATATGAATTGTGTGAAAAGGATGAGGCGGAGTTGGAAAACGGCCTCTTCTTGGTCGCAGGTTACCCTGAGCATTATATTTTTGACACGTCATGCACGTTCTGACAAATTGTTTTGCTGAAGTTTCAAAATTTACAGTGTAGAAATGAGAGTTGACAATACAGGTCATTCCCCCCGATGACAAATGCGTACAGCCATGAGTCACTAATGCTGCCATCTTGTGGAGCGATTTTGGCAACACTGGCTTGCCATAACACATCATTAAATCGTTTGTCAGAACTGCACCGTGTTTTAGCCATTTTGCCTGCTCTGCTGTGCTTGCTGCTTTTTGTTCACTTTGCAACACATCCAGTGGAATCTGATGCGTGTTTACTGCCATTAGTGTCATGTTTGTCTTTTGTGCCGCCTGTTTTGCGGCACTGTCAGCAAAATTGTTGCCTGTAGTAATAAAAGAGCTATCAGTTTTGTGTGCTGCACATTTACACAATGCGAGTTGTTGTGGTAAATTTATTACAGTCAGCAGTCGTTGTAAGAGGCTTGCATGCTGGACTGGTTTACCGGTTGATGTAATCATTCCTCTGTTTTGCCAGAGCTTTGCAAAATGATGCACAGCAGAGAAAACATACTGGCTGTCTGTATAAACGTTTATTTGTTTATCTTTGTGTATTTCACATGCACGAATAACAGCTATCAGCTCAGCGCTCTGTGCAGAATATGAAGAAGAAAGTGGTTTTGCTTCTATTATTCTACTGTCTGTGGTTACTGCGTAACCTACACAATTACGGCCTGTGTTGTCTTTAGAGGCCGATCCGTCCACAAAGACATCACGAAAACCAGCTTGTGGCTCAGCATGGATGTCAGGGCGGGGTTTGGTGTCTTTGTCTAATTCTGCATGGCAGTTGTGCACATCCCCATCAGCTGGTGTGCTCACTAGAGTCCCTGGATTCAGTGTGCCACATTTTTCCAGTGTGATGTGAGACTGTGGTAGTAAAATGCCTACATACGATAGCTGTCTGGCATGAGTCAGGTAAGAGAGATTGGCTTGCAGCAGTATAGATGTGACAGCATGCGGGACCTTCACAACTAATTTGTGCCCTAAGACAATGTCTGCTGACTTCTTTACTGCTTCTGTGGCCGCTGCACAGCTTTGGACGCAAGTCGGCAGGCCCGAAACTACAGCGTCTAACTTACACGAGTAGAATGCTAAAGGGCGCTGTTTGTCACCAAAAGCCTGTGTCAGAACTGCCTTCATGTAGCCGGCCCCCCCATCAACATGCAGCACGAAAGGCTTGTCATAATCAGGCAGGGCCAGGACTACATTTGTTTGTAAAGCCACCTTTAGGTTAGTAAATGCTGTGTCTGCCTCTACCGTCCACGTTATTGTGTCGCGCAAAGCGAGGTTTTTGCCATAAATCATGTCTTGGAGTGGCTGAACTGTTAGTGCATACTCTGGAATCCAAGCTCTACAGAAATTACACAAACCTAAAAAACTCATCATCTGTTGTTTTGTTTTAGGTTTGGGTGTGTTTTGCACTGCCAGCTTTCTGGTTCCCAGCAGTGTTTTGCCCTGGCCTGTGAGTGTGTGTCCGAGATATGTAACGTTATCACTCCACAGCTGCAGTTTGTGTTTTGAGACTTTGTGGCCCTGTTCAGCCAAATGCTGTAGCACAGCAAGTGTGTTGTCTTTGCACGCCTGCTGTGTATGACCGGTTATTAAAATGTCATCTACATACAGCAAGTATTGACCTAGCTGTGGGAGCTTACAGCTAGACATTGACTTCTTCAGTGCTTCTGCATAGAGGGTTGGGCTATTCTGGAAACCCTGGGGCAAACGAGTGTATGTGTACCTCTGACCCTCAAAGGTGAAGCCAAACAATGGCTGTGAGTCTGGATGTAGTGGAACTGAGAAAAAAGCGTTTGAAAGGTCGATTACTGAGAACCACTGTTCGTTCGGTGTGACCTGATTTAAAACAGTGTGTGGATTAGCAACCACAGGTGGGATTTGTTCAGTCACTTCGTTTATAGCTCTCAGGTCATGTACTAGACGGTATGCACCCGTGATAGCTTTTTTAACAGGAAAGATAGGAGTGTTACAGGTGGCTGTCTTTGTTTTTATTAAAATTCCTGCCTTTTCCATGTCTGCTATCACTGGGCGAATGCCATGTCTAGCCTCAGTAGTGAGTGGGTATTGAGATATCAGTGGTCTGTGTTTTGAGAGAGGTTTTACTCTTACTTCATCTGCATTTTTTATAAGGCCTACATCAGCAGGGCCTGTAGACCAGAGAGTTTTAGGCAGCTGAGCTAGTGCTGCCTGATGTCATTCAGTTAATTGTGCATGTGTTTCAGCGGCATCGGCTAGGTGTACAGCGGGCCTGACTGCGACCAGCCAACCCAGTGTGTGTCGGAAACAACCCGTCCGGCGGCCTTGAAGCCAGCCTTCATGAGTGTCTTCCGTTTTTTCATAAGTGTCTGCTTCAACCCTGGCTAACACATTTCCTAAATCCTTCCAGTCTGAATGATAGTCATGCGCTACAGACACGTGTGGCTTAGGCATGCGGTTCAAAGCCTTCACGGCTGCTGATTGGATTACTGAGCACACTGCATT
>NC_140596.1:0-35795 GCF_057381915.1 Diplotaxodon limnothrissa | reverse complement strand
ATTCTCACTCGCTTTGGCAACTTTGTACTTTTGTGTTACTCGGAGCAACAACTCCACCTCATTGTTAGTCCATTTAAAAAACTCGCTGCTTTTCCTCAACATTTTGCTGCGACGTTTCAAAGAGCCGGAAAGTAAATAAGCGGCAGACAGAAATGAGGCAGGTCGAATCTTCTTGCATTTTACACATGCGCAGGACTGGAACCGTAAGCGTTTTCAGCTGTTTCAATGTGGACGCACAACTCTGTGAAAACGATTGAAAACACTAGTGTGGACGCGTTTTCAAATCTATCCAGGCTAGCTAGCTATCTAGGCTCAACTTTTTAAATTATGCAAAATGTTTAACTGTATCTCTAATAGAAACTTCTTTAACTTTGCTCTGCTTCACTTCAGCAGCATCAGGTAATGTTCAGATGTTGATTCATGGTTTTCTTCCGTTTCTGTTCGTCTGCAGAATATTTTTAAGGTTATCTGTTAGAAAAAGCCAGACCAGGAAAATTTCCTTCATGTTTTTCTGTTTTGTCTTCAGTTACTTTGACACAAAGGCATCTGCTGTGATGCTCACAGCTCTGATAAAGTCTCACAAATGTCAGCTTTCTTTTTATATATGTAAAATATGTATATGTACTGATTAGTGTACACTTGGGTTTTAAGGGGTATTTATTTATTATTTTCTTCTTTTTTTTTTTTTTTTTGGGGGTGTATGGAAGCCCCAAACGCAATTTCATTGTTCTTGACAATGACAATAAATAAATAAATACTAATACTAGTGATCAGAATTATAATATTTCTGACTGTCTGAGGCAAAATTTCCCAGATTCAAATCCATTTGAATTGAATTGATTCAAGAAATCAGTGATGATACACAGCCCTATAGTTAATATAATAAAATACGCCTTTCAGCTTTTTATATATTTAGTTTTTTAGGAGAGCTGGAACGTAATTGTGCCCGCCTCTGAAGCACTCTGGGTCAAATGTGCTATAAACAAAACAGATGTAACAGTCAACACAAAAAGGTTCAGACACTTTCCATGGCAATGTTTCATTTAAAAAACAAAAACAAAACGTATTTAACCCACTCAGTGGGCTACATCTGTTCATGCCAGTATCGATATTATCGATATTTGGTTCAATCTCTCCACCTCGAGTCTCGAGTTGAAAGATAGAGGAAATCCCCAAACAGCAACAACACACAAAGGTTTTTATGTTTAACAGCCTGACGTCTGTCCAGTCATCAGGTTAGCATTAGCTGTAATCTAACCTACGTTTCTGAGAAATGCTAGTATTTTTTCGTGCTATCCGGTTGTTCAGTCTGACGTCACTAGCCGTGTCTGGGTCTAAACTCCGCTGCAGGTCCATATATCAAACGATCACTATGGGATTACTGAGAGTTGAAAAACTGTCTAAAGTCTTTCATCTTTAATAAAATGATCAGCGTTCTGCTCTACCAGGTGTAACAATTGAGTTTAACATCCAGGCATCCATGAAAACGGAATTTATGACATTTAACGGAGTTAGAAGTTAGCAGGGAGTTAGCTCGCTAGCTTCTATCTAAATACAATATAGCATGTCCTGACTGCGGGGTTTTGGAAACAAATTAAAATGTACAGCTCTGCTATCACTTCCAGCATAAATGAAGACAGAAAACTAAACAGCAGTGACGTTTGTAGGGTTACTGAAGTTGGGCTAGCTGGTATATAATGATGTGCTACGTGACCGCTAGCGACACAGCTATGTTAGCATAATATAAACAAGCTAACTTTTTTTCCACTCGATAAAAGTTAATGTGAGTGTTCTCGGTGGTCAGGAACAAATGTAATCGCATGGCAGGATGCTGTAAAAGGACCAAACTTCAGCCAGGAGAACAACTGAGATAATCCATCCACAATACGAGGTTAGTCATTCATATACTGCTGCATGGGCTGGGCTGTAGTTACATCGTAAGGTTTTAAAAACTGAGCTTAAATAAATGATTAGCGGTAATAAAAGCCGAGGGAGGTCAACAGTGGTCGCTGACTGTTTTAGGAGCTTTTTGAGATCAAATAGAAGAAAATACATAACATTAAACATGTTAACAACACAAAAGCCATATTAAACGCAGACTACTTTAGACCCGGAAGTAGGATTCGTCGCGTCATCACTGAACAACTGGATAATTAAAACGATCACAGAGGCCGAAGTTCAGGCTTCATTTTGGTCCTTTTTTTTTACTGAGATGTCATACACTTGCACACTACACTTACCTTTGCGAGCGTAGTAGGCAGGCCCAGGTACGTCCGTTCTTTTAGAGCAGAGCTACAGATTAAAAATGCCCAAGGCGAAGCGGTCAAAGTCTGGCTGTATTTCACAGCAAAAGATGCAAACTCAGCAGCCTGCAACAAGTGCTTTAAGCTGATACTGTGATACTGTCAAAGGAGGTAACACCTCAAATCTGATGAAACACCTGGCAACGCATAGCGTTTTTTTTAAAAGCCGAGAAATGCGCCGTATTTGATAGCTTGCTGCGAGACCTCACACCGAGCACATCTACTGCGGGTGTGGTGCCTGTTATCGGACCCGGAGTTTGCAACATCCCCCAAAAACCCGAAAAATAGAGTCCTGGCCCCTAGCCCTGCCAGTGTAGCAGAAATGATGAGGATGATGATGCAGCAGCAGCCGTTCTTCTCTGCGTGAGTAGCTTAATGTTGTTGGTGTGTAATTTACGTTGAGTAGGCTAACCACGTTATTACATTAATGCATGTAAGGTGAACTAGCAAACATCATCATAGCTACATGCGGCTGTCCTCTTGTTTGATGGCAGATACTCCCTGCACGCTGGCCAAAAAGGCTAAAATGACCAAAGAAAAATTGGGAAACAGTTAAACATGAGGTTTTTGGACAAAGTTTGTGTTTTTTCCATTGTTTAAGCACTGCTTCCAGCCAAGAGTGATGCCATAAATCCCCCATAGCTGCAGAAAAGGCTAACATTGTTATCTTTTTACAAAAAAACAGCTAAACATGAGAGGTTTTTGGACAAAGTTTGTGTTCTTGATTCTTTAAGCACCGGCACCGTTTCAAAAGTACCGGATTGGTACTGGTATTGGATAAAACTTCAACGATACCCATCCCTATCTATGGGGACTGACTCAGTGCTGGAGCCTCCGGTGGACGTTAGAGGAACTGCAGAGTTTGGCACTTCATCGTTGGCTTCACTTTTTTGTTGGTTTTACATAAGATAAATATCATAATTAAAGTGAAGCTGCTGTCTTAGTAATGATTATAGTTAGCAATAAAGACCCGAGGCTGTGCTGCGTGACCTCTTTGGACACTTTGATCACAAAAGCATTAAAAAGCCTGAACACTTGAAAAACCAGCCAGCTGCACATCACTACAGGACTGGCTTTAATAAAGTGAAGAACATATGAAACATTCAGCAGATTTGAGCATTTCCTCTGTATTATAATAACCACACTGCCTTTACAGAGTCGAGGGCGACTGTGTGAACAGCGCGTTACAAAGTGCTGTTTCCTTAAATCACCTTTGAACCTGCCATGTTGGAAGACTCGCTGTTGTTCTGTTTATTTGCTCTGTTGTCTCTCGCTTCGTCTGCTTGTAATGAACTGACTGAGGGCCCAGAGGTTAGCTTTAATGCTCCCTGTTGTTTTTCTGTTTTCCGCAGGCTGGAAACAGGCGACACACGAGTGCTCACAGTCTTTATATTACAGGCGATTAAATATTCATGCAGCTTCCTGCGTGAGTAAAGTGTCAACAGGGTGTTTGCATTCTAACGACAACGACATGGCAAATATTGAAAGCTGCAGTCAGACAGATGTTTATGAGGGAAAATGTAAAAACACGATCCTTTTCAGGAGGATTTCAGACGCTTCGATCCCGTAAACGTCTCTGTGTGGTGATCAGATCAAAGCCGACCAGCTTCATTAGCTCTTCGGCCTCTAATTGACAGCATGCAGAGAAACAAAAACCCAGAAACAACAAAAAGATGTTAGAGAAGCTCAAGCCTCAGTTTCAACTGTTTGAACATCATGAAGATTCATATAATTTTTACTTACTTAACTCGAATTTATTTAATATAAAACACTTTTAACAAGTTATAAAAGCACTTTAAAACAGATTGATACCCTTAAAACACAAACTGAAGGGACTACAAAACTAAAATCAGCTAAATAACTGTTGAAATTACAACAATTAAAATGGAGCTACTGTGTTTTTTCTATATGCTGTGTAATGTAGACGATCTCTGGTTTTAGACAGAGGATTATATGAGAAGCTCTACAAAAAGCTAGAAAAAAAAGACTTGTGGAAACTGAATATGTCCTTACTAGAAGAGAAACTAGCTTTACTGGCCAAGTGCTGGAAGCCTACGTCGGCATCGTGTGGACACAAATATTTAAAAGAGCAGTAAAAAGGAGTGTTTGACACACCATCACTGTAGATTTGAAAATGACATGACCAAGAGGTGAGTTGAGTTAATCTAAAGGGCGTTAATAAAATGACTGAATTAACCACTTTTTTCCCCTAGCACCACTTTCAGACTCAAATAACTGGACAAACTGAGCTGAGTTTGTGATTAAACCTCATTTCCTGTCTATGCCTCCAATGTTCCCACACAGCTTAAATCACATTTAAGGATCGCATCAGTCAGGAAGGCTTTAGACAAAAGGTGAATGATCATTTCTACCTGCAGTAATTGGCTCCGACTTGATGTCACCTGTTGACACCTGCTCAGTTCCTCAGGCTGGCGGAATAGGAGAAGGTGGGCTGCAAAGCGGCTTGCAGGTGCAGAGATTTGTTTAGGATGTGTAGATTTGCCAGGGCCGTCACAGAGTTTAATTTTGAGGTGCTTCAGGATGTTTCAGCTCTCACCCAACCCAAGCTCTGATAGGTTCGTTGCATTTATAGTCCGCTGTCCTAAGGCGTCCATGTTTCCACACAGACACACGGCTGCTGCGTTCACTGACCTGCTGTTTATCAGGAAAATTAGACTTGATGTCCTTCAGCTGCCGGCTGATCGCCAAAATGGACTCTGAGCAGAAGAAGAAATCATCAGGAAATGACCCAGTAACCACAAAACAGGAGCTGAAACACCTCTGTCGTGTGTTTTTGTGTCGTGTGTTTTTCACTGTCGAACACGTGATTTATTGTTCGTGTTTCATCTATAAACTGAAACGTCGGAGGCGCGTCGTCTCCTGATGTCTCACAGAAACGTGAAGCTGTGCTGGACTCACCGTCCTCTGGAGGAGCGGGAAAAGGCTCCGACATCTTAGGAGGAGTGCGAGCTGGAAGAGAGGAGAACGAGGAGCTCAGACTGCAAAATAAATGTGACGACATGAAAACAAAAGAAGAAATGACGAGAGTGTCTTTGTCCTCATTAGGATGAATATTTTAAAAAGGCACAAAGAACCAATCAGATCCTCCCATCCTGTTTGGCTCTTACAGCGAGTAATGTTTACTCCTCTCACTTTTCAAATATGGCCTGCTTCTCAAAATCAGCCAGAGCAGAACTGATGGCGATGCTGCAGGTGGATCAACAGGTGAGGAAATAGAAGCTTTCGGGGAAACTAAACACAGATTTTGTTGGTGCAGTGTTGATTAAAGATGAACTCAGCGTCCTTTTCAATAGCAATATTTCACAGATCTCGTTGTATGTACGTATAACTGTATTCGTTATTCAACATCTGAGCTGCGATGCTCCGGGTCCACCTACAGATGGCGCTCTTTGGCTGGAAGATGGCCTTGTAGTCCTCGGCGTTGTGGATCTCAGCAGACGACAGCTTCTCGTCCGCCTCGTCCTCGCTAGGGCTCCGCCTCTCCCCTTCGGGGCTCCGCCTGTCAGACTCTGAACGGTGCTTCAACCTGATGACATCACAAACATTTGTTTGTTTGTTTTTAGAAGAAAAACTGCAAATTTTTTACTTTATTTACTTTTATTAAAGAATCTGGAAGCGAAACTTTTCCACTGAAGTCAAATAAGATTTTATATATATATATATATATATATATATATTTATTATATATATATATATATATATATATTTATTATATATATATATATATATATATATATTTATTATATATATATATATATATATATATATATTTATATATTTATTATATATATATATATTTATTATATATATATATATATATATATATATATATATATATATATATATATATATATATGACATGTGATCTGAGTGTTTGATGAATGAAACCAGTGGCTCATGTATAAAACTTTAAATCCAGGAGTCAGTACTTGCAGTATCTGGAGTATTTTCTCCTGTCTCTCAGTGTGCCGTACCTCTGCGATCTGCAGGTGGTCGTGGGTCTCTCGTAGTTCTTTCGCAGTGCCGCTCCTTTGGGGTCCTTCTTCGGCTCTGTGAGCGGCTGGTCGTCCTGGATGATCCTCTGGATCACGGCGCCACCGCTCTTCTTTACCCTCTTCAGATCGACCACGTAGGACGACACACTCGACAGCTGATGAGACACGCCGATCTGACATGTGGAGAAGGTGGAAGATTAAGATTACCTAAAACTTCTGCACAGTACTGTTACTGAGCGGTGGGCGGAGCTACACACCAGCTGCTGGTTGCAGATGGCGAGGTCAGACACCTTTCCCCAGCTCACCGGCACCGCGTCAAAGCAGCGGTCCGGTTCCCAGCCGAAGACCCGCAGCGAGTCCGTGGCGCCGCTGTACAGGCAGGAGCCATCTGGGCTAAAACATATACACCTGAAACCACAGGGACAGGGGTCAGAGGTCACATTCCAGTTACACCCTGCTGCAACGGGGAAAAACTCACCTGACCGGAGTCGTGTCGCCCTCCAACGAGCCGATCATCGTAAACTTCTCCAGATCCCACAGCTTGATGGTCCTGCAAGCACATGCAGAGTTCATACAGCTGCAGCTCATTAGAGACACCTGTAGGTGTTTTATAGTGTCAGGTGAAGACGCTACAACACGGCTGAGGAACAGGAAGAGACCTCCAACAGATCCACGGTCAGCAGTGACAAGTCAGTAAATGAGGAGAAAGAGAAAAGAGGAACGAAACACGAACAAAAGAGGGAGTGGAGGGCAAAGTGCACCTCTCAGTGCATCATGGGAAGTCCCCAGGAACCTGAGGGATGGTTAGGGTCGCCTAACCCAGCTCTAACTACAAGCTAAGCTAAAGACATTTTTATAATTAATTGAAGAAAGTATGTGTTTGAGTCACTTCTTATTCTCATAAATGAGAGTAAGATTTATTCCATCAATAAACTGTTTGAGATAAAAATGACCCTGCTCCCTGTTCTGTCACTAAAACAGGCCAAAACCTACAAAATGTCTCATTTCTTTGAAGTGACACATTCAAAGCTTTAACGGCTCCATCACGATCACATGACAATCGGAAAATCAGGCCACAAACTACAGCTTTGCTTGCTGGTGTAACTTATAAACTGTCTCTAACACCAGGTCGATGTCCTCAAATTAAACATAATAATCAATTTAAGTGATTCATGTTGGAATACTTATTTATACTTCATATGCAAAAATAAAGAAATGATTAAATACTGAGTGCACTTGCTGGTTGTGTTGGAGAAAGGATGAGTTATTATTTCCATTTTATTATATTTATATTATATTTCCTGTTTACTTTTAGTTATAAATGTATGATTTAGTGGCACATGCAGAGGACATGTAGAAGACACAGGACATGTATGTGAAAAAAAGTAAAAGAATTTCAGACTAAAAGAAATGTTACATTTAAAAAAATGCCACAAACAATCAAACTCAGCACCAAAATAAAATCTTGGCGGCACAGAGAGAGGACAACCTCGCGCAGCCTCTGAGCTTCATGAAACAGAAAAACTAAACGAGCCACAAAGTGTCACAAACACTGATTCCACTCATGAGTCGCTCCTTCAGCTCCGAGCTGCTGCGTCTCGGGCGCTCGGCCTGCGGCGACGTACCTGTCGGAGCTTCCGGAGGCCAGCAGGTACTCGTTGGGGTGGAACTGGACGATGTTGACGGCGGCGGTGTGAGATTTGAATTCCGTGATGGTTTTCCCCTGAGCCAGGTCCCACAGCTGATGGAGACAAGAGGACAGGGCTGAGGTCATCGAACAGGAAGAGAGCAGAGCTCACCTCCTTCAGCCAATCAGAATGAGCGATTTTATTACAGGATGCTGCCGGTTTGATGCTTTCACAGCATTTACAGAATAAACACATCATGTTCACACTTTTAAATTCCCAAGATGCTCTCAAACACCCGAACATCCGACCGCTGCAAATGAAATGAAACTTAATTCTAAACATCGATGAAATGTTAGCCTAACGAGTCGTTACACATCACCAGCTTATTACTTTATTTAAATAAATGTAACTGAACCTGGGTCAAGAAGTGTCCTGAAAACTATTTTAATAGAAAAGATGGATCTTAAAAATCCTAAAACACTGAAGTGATTCAACAGACGGACCTTTTAAAACCATTTTAAAATGTAGAAGAATCTAAAAATGTTGCGATTCAATCGCTCGTTTTATTTTATGGGAACACGTGACTACCAAACATGAACCAGGACCAGCTGGAACATTTTAACGTCTTCCAGCCTTTCTGCACAGTTTCCTGCTGCTGATGTTCTGCTTCACAGTTTACATTCACAGCATCGTGTAACTCCTGCAGGTTATAGTTACTCTGAAGGTTTCTCAGCATCTACTGTTACAGAGTCAGAGTTACCACAACATGTAAGTACCGGGAAAAACAATCCTTAAAATATATTTTTTACATTAAAGGTGAGACGTCAGATCAGGTCGTACCTTGACGGTGCAGTCGTCGCTCGCTGAAGCTAACCACTTCCCATCAGGACTGAAGGCCAAACTCCTCACAGCCTGAGTGTGACCCTGCAACACCAACACTGGTCAGATTTTTGCTATCGAGACTCATGTGAAGCTTTTATTTTGAAGGAAAGTAGAAGCCCTGAGCCTGGTTCTGGAGTTTTTCCTTCCCACTGTCGCCAAAGTGCTCATAGGAGGTCATATGATTGTTGGTTTTTCTCTGTATGTAGATCTTAAAGTATAAAGCGCATTGAGGTGACTGATGTTGTGATTTGGCGCTGCATAAACAAAATTAAATTGAAGTCTCTCAGTTCTTTTAAATGCAATAATCCGTTTACTGTAAGACTCCATAAAAGCTCCGACTGACACAGTTTAATCCGAATCATTCTGAGCGTCCTCGGCTTTGGCGCACAGTGACACCCATAAAATCGGCTAGTCTGACAGATAAGGAGAAGACGACGGTGGTATGTAAACTGTGTTTTTGTGCTGCGTATTGTTTGTTTGAACGCAGTTTGGATTCTGACCATAGAAGATGTTTTTGTGACACGCCCACCGCTACGTTTGCTATTCGGTTTGGTGTGTGTGTGTGCTGTGGCTCTGCAGGCGTTCACCTGAGTTTGAAGGAATTGCTGTTGCCTTTGTTTTGGATTTTGGCATGCTGCTTATGTTGAATGCTTAAAATGAGTGGATCACAGGCTGCATCTGTTGTTGGATAAACTGAAATTGGATAAGATTAAGGAGTATGCTAGAAGAGAGAATAAAGCGATCAGCAAAGAAGGCACCCACAGCTGTGGCCAAACAGACTGCAACAGATCGGTCTCAGAAGGAGCACCCAACAAACTCCAATGCCACCTTCCTCCCACTATCTGTTAAACTGTTTAAATGGAGTGTGAGGCAGACATGCTAAAACAGTGACCTAAAAGCATTACCAATAAACAATGGGATCAATACATAAATGAAAGAAATGCAGCTGATAAAAAAGCCATAAACTACTTTCATTTGTT
The DNA here is from genome assembly GCF_057381915.1 of Diplotaxodon limnothrissa. Lineage (NCBI taxonomy): Eukaryota > Metazoa > Chordata > Actinopteri > Cichliformes > Cichlidae > Diplotaxodon > Diplotaxodon limnothrissa. The sequence continues at coordinate 25,986 of NC_140596.1, read as the reverse complement.
TAGTGGTGATTGCCAGTTTAGTTGGGTTTTTTTTGAGACACAGAGAGTGAGAGATCCTGTCCTACATTACTTTAAAAAAGAAGATATTTTCAGAGCTGTTGATATATGAAGCTCTGAGCATTGAGTGTTGCATTGTGAGAGTTTCAGTAAAAAGCCTGCAAATTATTGCATTTATACTGGAGAGCAAAGAAAAATTAAATTCTACTTGTACTATGGAAAATCAGTTTCATAAAAGCTACATAAACAGAGCTGAAGAAGACTGCGTTTGTAAAACTAGCGGTAACGTGTGAGAATTATAAGTTATAAGACTGTTTCTGCTATCGATACAATTTGTGTTGTTAATCCTAAATGATTCACGGTGACAACATCATAAGAACAAGGTCATTTTACTCCACACACACACACATTTGGAAAATCACATAGTTTGACCATAAAAATTCCCAGAATAATTAGTATTTGAGATTGCTGAAGCAACATCACTAAAGAAAAATATCCTTGCATGTCACTTTCGTTTAAAAATATAAAAAATGTGAAGTTTTTTTTTTGTAAAACATAAAAACATAAAAACAACAAAACTTAAGACCTTAAGAAAGAGATAAAGGATTGAGAAAGTTTATTCATGCAGGTCCATATGACAGAGAATATGCATGTTCTTTTAGTTTTCATATTATTATAATTTATATTTAATTGTGTTGTGGTTTGCAGTGTTTTGTGTTCTTTTCACTTTAAATTTGTGAAAGGAAAAAGCTGAAATTTAAATAGTTAAAACTTGAAATGTGAATAGTTGATTTTTGTATTATATGATTTATTTATTACATTTTATGTGGAGTGAATAAATAAAAGTATATTTACGGTGGCCCCTAGAGACAAAGCACATACAAACTTCAAATCACGTACGAACTCTGAAGCATGTACAAACTCCAAAACACGTAAAAACACGTACAAACTCCAAAACACGTAAAAACACGTACAAACTCCGAAGCACGTAAAAACTCAGAAGCATATAAAAACTCAGAAGCATATAAAAACTCAAAACACGTACAAAAGACAACAGAAGTGCTCCAGGATGCTGGGCGCAGTGTTGAGCCTTTGTTATCTTGTGGCTACACAAGCCAGCAAGTACCAACGACCGGATTTGGTGTGTGGTAATAACAGGTAAATGAACTTTTTTTTAAATTATTTGAATATATATATGAGTGCCTGTGTATAAATACACAAACAATACACACATGCTTTCAATTGTGTAATTTAAGTGATCTAGTAGCTCTGCTTTGGAAGTTCAGTTCATGCTAGAAATGTGTTTTGGAGTTTGTACGTGTTTTGTCTCTAGGGGCCACCGCATATATTTATATATAAACATATATAAATAAAACCACTTGTTTTTATGTTAGTAATTCCTTTTGTGCATAATTTTATATTATTGTTAATAATAAATTAATTAAAGCAACAAAACAACCTGAAGAGCCGGTTCGGAGCCGAAAGAGCCGGCTCTTTTTAGTGAGCCGAACCGAAAGAGCCGGATCTCTAAAAAGAGCCGGAAATCCCATCACTACACTACACCCATAAAATCGGCTAGTCTGACAGATAAGGAGAAGACGACGGTGGTATGTAAACTGTGTTTTTGTGCTGCGTATTGTTTGTTTGAACGCAGTTTGGATTCTGACCATAGAAGATGTTTTTGTGACACGCCCACCGCTACGTTTGCTATTCGGTTTGGTGTGTGTGTGTGCTGTGGCTCTGCAGGCGTTCACCTGAGTTTGAAGGAATTGCTGTTGCCTTTGTTTTGGATTTTGGCATGCTGCTTATGTTGAATGCTTAAAATGAGTGGATCACAGGCTGCATCTGTTGTTGGATAAACTGAAATTGGATAAGATTAAGGAGTATGCTAGAAGAGAGAATAAAGCGATCAGCAAAGAAGGCACCCACAGCTGTGGCCAAACAGACTGCAACAGATCGGTCTCAGAAGGAGCACCCAACAAACTCCAATGCCACCTCTATCTGTTAAACTGTTTAAATGGAGTGTGAGGCAGACATGCTAAAACAGTGACCTAAAAGCATTACCAATAAACAATGGGATCAATACATAAATGAAAGAAATGCAGCTGATAAAAAAGCCATAAACTACTTTCATTTGTTTAGTGGTGATTGCCAGTTTAGTTGGGTTTTTTTTGAGACACAGAGAGTGAGAGATCCTGTCCTACATTACTTTAAAAAAGAAGATATTTTCAGAGCTGTTGATATATGAAGCTCTGAGCATTGAGTGTTGCATTGTGAGAGTTTCAGTAAAAAGCCTGCAAATTATTGCATTTATACTGGAGAGCAAAGAAAAATTAAATTCTACTTGTACTATGGAAAATCAGTTTCATAAAAGCTACATAAACAGAGCTGAAGAAGACTGCGTTTGTAAAACTAGCGGTAACGTGTGAGAATTATAAGTTATAAGACTGTTTCTGCTATCGATACAATTTGTGTTGTTAATCCTAAATGATTCACGGTGACAACATCATAAGAACAAGGTCATTTTACTCCACACACACACACATTTGGAAAATCACATAGTTTGACCATAAAAATTCCCAGAATAATTAGTATTTGAGATTGCTGAAGCAACATCACTAAAGAAAAATATCCTTGCATGTCACTTTCGTTTAAAAATATAAAAAATGTGAAGTTTTTTTTTTGTAAAACATAAAAACATAAAAACAACAAAACTTAAGACCTTAAGAATCTCCTTATGAATGTTGTGAATATCTAGATCATTGGTGTTTGGATTTGAGGGTCAACAGGGCGAACACTGAGGCTGGGTATTAGAAATACAACATGGCAACATGAGACATGTTAACTCTGAGAACACTAACATCTAGATTAAGGTGTGAGAGGTAAATACATAACAGAAGCTAAAAAGGAGTTGCTTGTCTCTAGTTAAAATAAATTGAAAATAAACTGATTTGAACACGTTTGATGCATTATACAAAAAAAGGTTCATGATATAGTTCACATGATCTAAGCAAGAGTGACTCGGAATCTCAAATGTTAAAGTACACTTACTGATTGTACTTTTACTACATGAGCTAATGTAGATGCTCTAAAAGCACGCTGGCTGAAAAAGAACCACACGTTTGGAGAAACTGTGCTGTAACTTCTCATACTGTGAAGTTTTCTGACAAAAGTGAATTGAAAACTTATGCTGTACAGTTTACTAAGGGGTCCTTTGCTGGGCCATGTGCAATTACACAAAAGAACAAGTTAAATTTCACCATAACACTGACTGGAGAAAAGCCAAATTGGGATTCTAATTGACATTACAACTGAAATCAGTGCTGTGATAGTTAGTTTAAGATCACAACCTGATTTAAAACACAGTCTAACATCAACATTCTTGCCCCTGAAAATAGGTCAGGATGGCCGAAAAATGTACTTTAAAAATGAGATTTTCTTTTTGTTTCATTGGAACGGTAAAGTACCATTACAAAGAAATGAGTACACCTTTGTAGTTAAACCGGGTTTGGAGTTTTTCATGTTTTACATACAGACTTTCTCATTTAAACCATGGTGACTTAAAAGTTTAGCAGCAAGACACTTGTTTCCTTTGTTCCATCAAACATTTCTTTCAGCCATCTGTGTTTATCAGAGCGATATGTGACTAATTTTTTATTGAATCACCAGAAAGTACACAAATACAAGATTAAATATTTTATTTATTTATCAAAGATACATAATTACACATTGATACAATGAATAAGGTGTCTATAAAAATTACACATGGTGTAAGAAAAACATTATAACATACAAATAAGTGTTTTAAGATAATCTGACATACTTTAAAAGCATAAGAATAAAAGTTTTTTTTTTTTAAAAAATCATGTTCTTTGATGATCACATTACATGTATCACATTTTTTAAAGCATAACGTAGGGTGTTCACAAAAACAGTTTTATGATTACTTTTTCCACAGTGCTTGTATGCCTCTTGCAAAACTATGTACTTATCACCATATGACATAATAACTCACGATTATGCAAGACCAGCCATGAAATGTCCGTCGCTTCATTACAATCATTTGTCCCCGCTGCTGCCCTCAGACCCAGTCTGTGGGGTAAAATTGCTTTTTTGGTGGTTCATAAAAAATATCTCAAAAAGCGATGTTAGTGAGGGGACCAGAAACACTGGGTTGCAGAGCAGTTGGTAAGGACTTGTATATTTCTGGAGAGTCTGCAAAAGCTGTCTTGCTCATGCTCCTGATTGGATATGTGGAGCCCGGCTCTGATATCTCACTGGTGGCAGCTAAAGGTAGGCATGCCTTGGAGGCGGAGTTGGTCTCGGGCGCAATCTTTCAAACGAGCCTCACGGCATTTCAGGCAACCTCAGGCCGGAAACAACATCCGGTCACTCGCGGTCAAAATCCACGCAGAGCTGGTGTTTCGCAGGGATCAGGTTAACACATCTGGGTCTAAAAATATAAAGAAAAACAAAAAGAGTTTTAAAACACGCAAACTAGCAAAATATCAAAGGAGCATAACATAACAATAACAAGATGATATGAGATACCCGATGAGGCCATGATAGGTGATGTAGACATGTAATGTATAAACTTTTACGGGAGTTAAAAGTGGAGCTTATATATATTTTAAAGTGTATTGTACGTGGGATAGGCTCCAGCGCACCGCGCGAGCCTGAGAAAAGGATAAGTGGAGGCGAATGGATGGATGGATGGTGTATTGTACCTGTTACAAACCATTGTGATATTTATTTATTTTTTTAAATGAAAGGATTGACAGAATGGTAAAAAGGAAAATGCAAAAATGTAGTTAGAGAGGAAGATTAACACTTACCGAATGATATGCGGATAAGGAAAGAGACGCAAGTTGCTGTTGAAATCGGCCGCTCCCTATGCGAACTCGCAAGCAGTCTGAGCGGCGCCAGTTGTTGATACGTCTGAAGTCAGATCTCTTCTGGGGTTCGAAGATAGTCTTAACATCAGCGGGAGATCGTAAAATCAGAGCTGGAGCGGATTGGCTAACCGGGGTGCGAAGGGAGCGGTGCAAGGGTTATGTGATTGGCAGCGGGGCGCAGTGAGGCGGAGTTGGTCTAAGGGGGGAATTTTCAAACGAGGTAAGCAGCGCATTCGGGACCAGAGCGGGGAGCGAACAAGCAGGAAAAAATTGTGCTCTGGAAGCTGTTGCGGGTCGGTGCGATTAAGAGCGAGGTAGAACTTAGACTCTGCGTAGAATTTTAGAGGTAGCTAGCAAGAGGCAAGTTTTTGAAGAAAAAAGAGTAAGGAGCTTTCCCAATGTTTTTGGATTATAGCGCTTTTTTTTGGGGAATAGAGGGGTAGCTAACAAGTTATTCTAGGGGTTTTGGAGAAATCGCGGAGAAATTTTTAAAAGGAGTTTTGGCTTTGTTTGGCTGAGCATGAAGGGAGCCGCGGGGCGCTGAATTTCAGAAAAAAGACTAAGGATTTTTTCAGGATTTTCCCTGTTATCGAATATAAGGTTTTGGGAATAGAGGGGGTACCCTAACAAGTTATTGTAGGGTTTTGGAGAAATAGCGGAGGGTTTTTTAAGGAGTTTTCCCTGCTTATGTATCTAAGGAGGGTTAGGGGATCGCGAATTTTTTCTGAGTATGAGTTTTATTCTAAATCTACAAATGCATATAAATCTAAATAAAGTTTTCCCCCAAGGCATATAGCATGTGTTTGTGGCCATACTGAACGTTACAAAAGCACAAGTTTAACTAAACAATTTTAATATGGTTTAATACATTTTTAAACACATGAGCACGGAGCCCGAGAGAGCACGGTCCGGAGACACGGGCGCACCCCGCGCGCCCAGACACACAGCCTCGGGCGCGCGCGCGCGCACACACACACACACTGACCCGCCACCAGATGGCGTTTTTTGAGCATAAAAAAAAAAAAAAAAAAAAATTTAATTGCTTAAAGAAATAAAAGAATGCTATTTTGATATATAAGAAACTTTCTAAATAATCAATTATATTTTTATGAATATCATATTTTTATGAATATCATATTTTTATGAATATCATATTTTTATTATTTAATTACTTCCTACTTCCGGAGCTCATGAATAATTTAATTAGGGGATAATTTAATTAGGGGTCATAAATCAATTAAGGGGGTCATAAATCACTGCGTTTGACGAAAGGGGTATAATATCACTCTCTTTTGACACCTAACTCTTTCTCAGTCAATTAGCATCAATATTATAGAGCCTAATTACTGTGTAGCTGTGCTTGCTTTCTTTTAGGTGTGACTGATGGTACTACTGTCAGTAAAATTATTGTCCTTGCGTGTCCTAAGGTTTCTGTTGTGGCAGAGATCAGAGGGAGCACTGTTGATGAAGCCACAAGAAGAATGATGGCCTTCATTTATTACAAAATAATTTCTCACACATCATTTTAGTTGTTAATTTAGACTCATAAAACCTCTCATATAACCGCACTCAGACCAAAGTCACACAGCTGTTAAAGGTTTTAGATGGTTTTGAATTAAACTGATTTTCTGAAGACAAAGAAAAATCTTTAACTAAAGAAAGAGAAAACCGAGCGGCTGGAGGACTACTTTGTTGTAAACAGCAGGTATTTGAGCTCTGATAGGTTCGTTGCATTTATAGTCCGCTGTCCTAAGGCGTCCATGTTTCCACACAGACACACGGCTGCTGCGTTCACTGACCTGCTGTTTATCAGGAAAATGAGTCTTTATGTCCTTCAGCTGCCGGCTGATCGCCAAAATGGACTCTGAGCAGAAGAAGAAATCATCAGGAAACGACCCAGTAACCACAAAACAGGAGCTGAAACACCTCTGTCGTGTGTTTTTGTGTCGTGTGTTTTTCACTGTCGAACACGTGATTTATTGTTCGTGTTTCATCTATAAACTGAAACGTCGGAGGCGCGTCGTCTCCTGATGTATCACAGAAACGTGAAGCTGTGCTGGACTCACCGTCCTCTGGAGGAGCGGGAAAAGGCTCCGACATCTTAGGAGGAGTGCGAGCTGGAAGAGAGGAGAACGAGGAGCTCAGACTGCAAAATAAATGTGACGACATGAAAACAAAAGAAGAAATGACGAGAGTGTCTTTGTCCTCATTAGGATGAATATTTTAAAAAGGCACAAAGAACCAATCAGATCCTCCCATCCTGTTTGGCTCTTACAGCGAGTAATGTTTACTCCTCTCACTTTTCAAATATGGCCTGCTTCTCAAAATCAGCCAGAGCAGAACTGATGGCGATGCTGCAGGTGGATCAACAGGTGAGGAAATAGAAGCTTTCGGGGAAACTAAACACAGATTTTGTTGGTGCAGTGTTGATTAAAGATGAACTCAGCGTCCTTTTCAATAGCAATATTTCACAGATCTCGTTGTATGTACGTATAACTGTATTCGTTATTCAACATCTGAGCTGCATGCTCCGGGTCCACCTACAGATGGCGCTCTTTGGCTGGAAGATGGCCTTGTAGTCCTCGGCGTTGTGGATCTCAGCAGACGACAGCTTCTCGTCCGCCTCGTCCTCGCTAGGGCTCCGCCTCTCCCCTTCGGGGCTCCGCCTGTCAGACTCTGAACGGTGCTTCAACCTGATGACATCACAAACATTTGTTTGTTTGTTTTTAGAAGAAAAACTGCAAATTTTTTACTTTATTTACTTTTATTAAAGAATCTGGAAGCGAAACTTTTCCACTGAAGTCAAATAAGATTTTATATATATATATATATATATATATATATATATATATATATATATATTTATTATATATATATATATATATATATATATATATATATATATATATATATATATTTATTATATATATATATATATATATATATATATTTATTATATATATATATATATATATATATATATATTTATTATATATATATATATATATATATATATATATATTTATTATATATATATATATATATATATATATATATATATATATATATATATATATATATGACATGTGATCTGAGTGTTTGATGAATGAAACCAGTGGCTCATGTATAAAACTTTAAATCCAGGAGTCAGTACTTGCAGTATCTGGAGTATTTTCTCCTGTCTCTCAGTGTGCCGTACCTCTGCGATCTGCAGGTGGTCGTGGGTCTCTCGTAGTTCTTTCGCAGTGCCGCTCCTTTGGGGTCCTTCTTCGGCTCTGTGAGCGGCTGGTCGTCCTGGATGATCCCCTGGATCACGGCGCCACCGCTCTTCTTTACCCTCTTCAGATCGACCACGTAGGACGACACACTCGACAGCTGATGAGACACGCCGATCTGACATGAGGAGAAGGTGGAAGATTAAGATTACCTAAAACTTCTGCACAGTACTGTTACTGAGCGGTGGGCGGAGCTACACACCAGCTGCTGGTTGCAGATGGCGAGGTCAGACACCTTTCCCCAGCTCACCGGCACCGCGTCAAAGCAGCGGTCCGGTTCCCAGCCGAAGACCCGCAGCGAGTCCGTGGCGCCGCTGTACAGGCAGGAGCCATCTGGGCTAAAACATATACACCTGAAACCACAGGGACAGGGGTCAGAGGTCACATTCCAGTTACACCCTGCTGCAACGGGGAAAAACTCACCTGACCGGAGTCGTGTCGCCCTCCAACGAGCCGATCATCGTAAACTTCTCCAGATCCCACAGCTTGATGGTCCTGCAAGCACATGCAGAGTTCATACAGCTGCAGCTCATTAGAGACACCTGTAGGTGTTTTATAGTGTCAGGTGAAGACGCTACAACACGGCTGAGGAACAGGAAGAGACCTCCAACAGATCCACGGTCAGCAGTGACAAGTCAGTAAATGAGGAGAAAGAGAAAAGAGGAACGAAACACGAACAAAAGAGGGAGTGGAGGGCAAAGTGCACCTCTCAGTGCATCATGGGAAGTCCCCAGGAACCTGAGGGATGGTTAGGGTCGCCTAACCCAGCTCTAACTACAAGCTAAGCTAAAGACATTTTTATAATTAATTGAAGAAAGTATGTGTTTGAGTCACTTCTTATTCTCATAAATGAGAGTAAGATTTATTCCATCAATAAACTGTTTGAGATAAAAATGACCCTGCTCCCTGTTCTGTCACTAAAACAGGCCAAAACCTACAAAATGTCTCATTTCTTTGAAGTGACACATTCAAAGCTTTAACGGCTCCATCACGATCACATGACAATCGGAAAATCAGGCCACAAACTACAGCTTTGCTTGCTGGTGTAACTTATAAACTGTCTCTAACACCAGGTCGATGTCCTCAAATTAAACATAATAATCAATTTAAGTGATTCATGTTGGAATACTTATTTATACTTCATATGCAAAAATAAAGAAATGATTAAATACTGAGTGCACTTGCTGGTTGTGTTGGAGAAAGGATGAGTTATTATTTCCATTTTATTATATTTATATTATATTTCCTGTTTACTTTTAGTTATAAATGTATGATTTAGTGGCACATGCAGAGGACATGTAGAAGACACAGGACATGTATGTGAAAAAAAGTAAAAGAATTTCAGACTAAAAGAAATGTTACATTTAAAAAAATGCCACAAACAATCAAACTCAGCACCAAAATAAAATCTTGGCGGCACAGAGAGAGGACAACCTCGCGCAGCCTCTGAGCTTCATGAAACAGAAAAACTAAACGAGCCACAAAGTGTCACAAACACTGATTCCACTCATGAGTCGCTCCTTCAGCTCCGAGCTGCTGCGTCTCGGGCGCTCGGCCTGCGGCGACGTACCTGTCGGAGCTTCCGGAGGCCAGCAGGTACTCGTTGGGGTGGAACTGGACGATGTTGACGGCGGCGGTGTGAGATTTGAATTCCGTGATGGTTTTCCCCTGAGCCAGGTCCCACAGCTGATGGAGACAAGAGGACAGGGCTGAGGTCATCGAACAGGAAGAGAGCAGAGCTCACCTCCTTCAGCCAATCAGAATGAGCGATTTTATTACAGGATGCTGCCGGTTTGATGCTTTCACAGCATTTACAGAATAAACACATCATGTTCACACTTTTAAATTCCCAAGATGCTCTCAAACACCCGAACATCCGACCGCTGCAAATGAAATGAAACTTAATTCTAAACATCGATGAAATGTTAGCCTAACGAGTCGTTACACATCACCAGCTTATTACTTTATTTAAATAAATGTAACTGAACCTGGGTCAAGAAGTGTCCTGAAAACTATTTTAATAGAAAAGATGGATCTTAAAAATCCTAAAACACTGAAGTGATTCAACAGACGGACCTTTTAAAACCATTTTAAAATGTAGAAGAATCTAAAAATGTTGCGATTCAATCGCTCGTTTTATTTTATGGGAACACGTGACTACCAAACATGAACCAGGACCAGCTGGAACATTTTAACGTCTTCCAGCCTTTCTGCACAGTTTCCTGCTGCTGATGTTCTGCTTCACAGTTTACATTCACAGCATCGTGTAACTCCTGCAGGTTATAGTTACTCTGAAGGTTTCTCAGCATCTACTGTTACAGAGTCAGAGTTACCACAACATGTAAGTACCGGGAAAAACAATCCTTAAAATATATTTTTTACATTAAAGGTGAGACGTCAGATCAGGTCGTACCTTGACGGTGCAGTCGTCGCTCGCTGAAGCTAACCACTTCCCATCAGGACTGAAGGCCAAACTCCTCACAGCCTGAGTGTGACCCTGCAACACCAACACTGGTCAGATTTTTGCTATCGAGACTCATGTGAAGCTTTTATTTTGAAGGAAAGTAGAAGCTCTGAGCCTGGTTCTGGAGTTTTTCCTTCCCACTGTCGCCAAAGTGCTCATAGGAGGTCATATGATTGTTGGTTTTTCTCTGTATGTAGATCTTAAAGTATAAAGCGCATTGAGGTGACTGATGTTGTGATTTGGCGCTGCATAAACAAAATTAAATTGAAGTCTCTCAGTTCTTTTAAATGCAATAATCCGTTTACTGTAAGACTCCATAAAAGCTCCGACTGACACAGTTTAATCCGAATCATTCTGAGCGTCCTCGGCTTTGGCGCACAGTGACACCCATAAAATCGGCTAGTCTGACAGATAAGGAGAAGACGACGGTGGTATGTAAACTGTGTTTTTGTGCTGCGTATTGTTTGTTTGAACGCAGTTTGGATTCTGACCATAGAAGATGTTTTTGTGACACGCCCACCGCTACGTTTGCTATTCGGTTTGGTGTGTGTGTGTGCTGTGGCTCTGCAGGCGTTCACCTGAGTTTGAAGGAATTGCTGTTGCCTTTGTTTTGGATTTTGGCATGCTGCTTATGTTGAATGCTTAAAATGAGTGGATCACAGGCTGCATCTGTTGTTGGATAAACTGAAATTGGATAAGATTAAGGAGTATGCTAGAAGAGAGAATAAAGCGATCAGCAAAGAAGGCACCCACAGCTGTGGCCAAACAGACTGCAACAGATCGGTCTCAGAAGGAGCACCCAACAAACTCCAATGCCACCTTCCTCCCACTATCTGTTAAACTGTTTAAATGGAGTGTGAGGCAGACATGCTAAAACAGTGACCTAAAAGCATTACCAATAAACAATGGGATCAATACATAAATGAAAGAAATGCAGCTGATAAAAAAGCCATAAACTACTTTCATTTGTTTAGTGGTGATTGCCAGTTTAGTTGGGTTTTTTTTGAGACACAGAGAGTGAGAGATCCTGTCCTACATTACTTTAAAAAAGAAGATATTTTCAGAGCTGTTGATATATGAAGCTCTGAGCATTGAGTGTTGCATTGTGAGAGTTTCAGTAAAAAGCCTGCAAATTATTGCATTTATACTGGAGAGCAAAGAAAAATTAAATTCTACTTGTACTATGGAAAATCAGTTTCATAAAAGCTACATAAACAGAGCTGAAGAAGACTGCGTTTGTAAAACTAGCGGTAACGTGTGAGAATTATAAGTTATAAGACTGTTTCTGCTATCGATACAATTTGTGTTGTTAATCCTAAATGATTCACGGTGACAACATCATAAGAACAAGGTCATTTTACTCCACACACACACACATTTGGAAAATCACATAGTTTGACCATAAAAATTCCCAGAATAATTAGTATTTGAGATTGCTGAAGCAACATCACTAAAGAAAAATATCCTTGCATGTCACTTTCGTTTAAAAATATAAAAAATGTGAAGTTTTTTTTTTGTAAAACATAAAAACATAAAAACAACAAAACTTAAGACCTTAAGAAAGAGATAAAGGATTGAGAAAGTTTATTCATGCAGGTCCATATGACAGAGAATATGCATGTTCTTTTAGTTTTCATATTATTATAATTTATATTTAATTGTGTTGTGGTTTGCAGTGTTTTGTGTTCTTTTCACTTTAAATTTGTGAAAGGAAAAAGCTGAAATTTAAATAGTTAAAACTTGAAATGTGAATAGTTGATTTTTGTATTATATGATTTATTTATTACATTTTATGTGGAGTGAATAAATAAAAGTATATTTACGGTGGCCCCTAGAGACAAAGCACATACAAACTTCAAATCACGTACGAACTCTGAAGCATGTACAAACTCCAAAACACGTAAAAACACGTACAAACTCCAAAACACGTAAAAACACGTACAAACTCCGAAGCACGTAAAAACTCAGAAGCATATAAAAACTCAGAAGCATATAAAAACTCAAAAAACGTACAAAAGACAACAGAAGTGCTCCAGGATGCTGGGCGCAGTGTTGAGCCTTTGTTATCTTGTGGCTACACAAGCCAGCAAGTACCAACGACCGGATTTGGTGTGTGGTAATAACAGGTAAATGAACTTTTTTTTAAATTATTTGAATATATATATGAGTGCCTGTGTATAAATACACAAACAATACACACATGCTTTCAATTGTGTAATTTAAGTGATCTAGTAGCTCTGCTTTGGAAGTTCAGTTCATGCTAGAAATGTGTTTTGGAGTTTGTACGTGTTTTGTCTCTAGGGGCCACCGCATATATTTATATATAAACATATATAAATAAAACCACTTGTTTTTATGTTAGTAATTCCTTTTGTGCATAATTTTATATTATTGTTAATAATAAATTAATTAAAGCAACAAAACAACCTGAAGAGCCGGTTCGGAGCCGAAAGAGCCGGCTCTTTTTAGTGAGCCGAACCGAAAGAGCCGGATCTCTAAAAAGAGCCGGAAATCCCATCACTAGTGACCACGTGTCTGTGTGTGTTTGTTTTGTATGTGATGGTACAACTGTGGAAAACAAGCATCAGAATGTAGAGCGGGGCTTAAACATCTGAAAAACATCAAAAATCTGTCAGAAACCTGAAAACAATCAGGATTTAGCTTTTCACACGGTGCTGTTTCCAGGTCAGATGAGGTCAACTCATTTGCATAAAAGATCAGATTCCACTGAAGCAAATGTCCACATCACACTTTGTTAGGTCACCACAGGTGTGTTTACCAAATCCACCTGCAGCCACTGTCCACCTGTTAGAAACGTGCACCTGGATTCGAGCAGGATATTAGGAGCCGGCCTGTCATCCTGAGCACAAACTTACCTTATATCTGAACACGTATCCTTTCCTCCGCAAGTCCCACAGCTGACAGCAGAAAAGAAGAGACATTTCATTAGAGCGGATTAAGACTTCAAGGATGTTCTCACACAGGAAAGCACGCCTACCTTAATGTTTGTGTCCATGGAGCTGGAGGCCAGGAAGTCTCCAAAGGGATGGAAGCCCAGGCTGGTGATGTTGGCTTTGTGTCCCATCAGAGTCCTTAAAACTGAGCACAGGAAGCAGCAGGGTCACCTCTTTGCATCTCTTTCTAACTAAGACCCAGCTTAGGTGCATTAAAACGCCTCCGCATGATGGGACGGACGATTATTCTGACTGCGGGGTACAACGTCCTCCGTTACAGCCTGAGACTGAACACTGAGGAAGCTGTATCAATTTTCAAAATAAGAGTAGATGGAAAAATACTACTAATAATAACATATACTCAATCAGACTGATGTACTATATTACAGAGGCTGACATCATGTGGTATGACGGATGTCCTGTGTCCTCGAGGCAGCAGAGGTGGAAGAGCTCATAGCTCAAACTTTGCACTCAGAAATTTAGAAAAAACTCACCACACTAATAAAAAAAAGCAAGTTGATTTTAACATGTTTCAGCTCTTTGTGTGTCATATTTCTAATCGACTGGTTCGCTCACTTCACTTCTCTTTGTCAGTGTGAACCTTACGCTGTCCACCGCTGATCTAAAGCACCTGTGCAGATAAATTACGCACACAGACAGTTTAGAGGCGGTGAAGCTTTGACTAAAAAGCCTCGTAGCCACAGAACAGACAGAGTCTTACTCTTGGCAGCCTCCAGGTCCCAGACTCGTATTGAACCTGACTGCGACCCGGCGGCGACCTGCTCCTCCGACACGTTGAAATGGATAGACTCCACTGGGTTCTTGTGACCAGTCAGACTCTGAGAGGAAACAGTCAGAACAGACATCATCACCTAAAACTGCACCTCGCTCCTTTCTCAAAAACTCAAAACACAGACTATATATCAAAATGTTAGTGTTAGTGAAGCTGCTGAGGGACACCACGTCACCTGTCAATCACAAAATAAGCCCACCTTCATCTCCTGCTTTATCGTCCCCTGAACACTAATGGAAACCATCATTTCCAAAATGAGCTTCATCTTTTATTCAATAAGACCTGAAAACAGCGACTGAGACCATAAAGCCGTCAGGAAACTGTTTACTGAGCTCAGAGATCAGGTGAGGAGGCGGCTCGTTTTCTCACAGACTTCTATTCACAGTCAGAGGAGTCGCCCCCTGCTGGACATCCATGAAAAACGCAGGTTTAAGCTTCACTTTTCAGAATTCAAATCTACACCCATCCTTTATACAGGGAGTGCAGAATTATTAGGCAAGTTGTATTTTTGAGGAATAATTTTATTATTGAACAACAACCATGTTCTCAATGAACCCAAAAAACTCATTAATATCAAAGCTGAATGTTTGTGGAAGTAGTTTTTAGTTTGTTTGTAGTTTTAGCTATTTTAGGGGGATATCTGTGTGTGCAGGTGACTATTACTGTGCAGAATTATTAGGCAACTTAACAAAAAACAAATATATACCCATTTCAATGATTTATTTTTACCAGTGACACCAATATAACATCTCCACATTCACAAATATACATTTCTGACATTCAAAAACAAAACAAAAACAAATCAGCCACCAATATAGCCACCTTTCTTTGCAAGGACACTCAAAAGCCTGCCATCCATGGATTCTGTCAGTGTTTTGATCTGTTCACCATCAACATTGCGTGCAGCAGCAACCACAGCCTCCCAGACACTGTTCAGAGAGGTGTACTGTTTTCCCTCCTTGTAAATCTCACATTTGATGATGGACCACAGGTTCTCAATGGGGTTCAGATCAGGTGAACAAGGAGGCCATGTCATTAGTTTTTCTTCTTTTATACCCTTTCTTGCCAGCCACGCTGTGGAGTACTTGGACGCGTGTGATGGAGCATTGTCCTGCATGAAAATCATGTTTTTCTTGAAGGATGCAGACTTCTTCCTGTACCACTGCTTGAAGAAGGTGTCTTCCAGAAACTGGCAGTAGGACTGGGAGTTGAGCTTGACTCCATCCTCAACCCGAAAAGGCCCCACAAGCTCATCTTTGATGATACCAGCCCAAACCAGTACTCCACCTCCACCTTGCTGGCGTCTGAGTCGGACTGGAGCTCTCTGCCCTTTACCAATCCAGCCACGGGCCCATCCATCTGGCCCATCAAGACTCACTCTCATTTCATCAGTCCATAAAACCTTAGAAAAACCAGTCTTGAGATATTTCTTGGCCCAGTCTTGACGTTTCAGCTTGTGTGTCTTGTTCAGTGGTGGTCGTCTTTCAGCCTTTCTTACCTTGGCCATGTCTCTGAGTATTGCACACCTTGTGCTTTTGGGCACTCCAGTGATGTTGCAGCTCTGAAATATGGCCAAACTGGTGGCAAGTGGCATCTTGGCAGCTGCACGCTTGACTTTTCTCAGTTCATGGGCAGTTATTTTGCGCCTTGGTTTTTCCACACGCTTCTTGTGACCCTGTTGACTATTTTGAATGAAACGCTTGATTGTTCGATGATCACGCTTCAGAAGCTTTGCAGTTTTGAGACTGCTGCATCCCTCTGCAAGATATCTCACTGTTTTTGACTTTTCTGAGCCTGTCAAGTCCTTCTTTTGACCCATTTTGCCAAAGGAAAGGACTTTGCCTAATAATTATGCACACCTGATATAGGGTGTTGATGTCATCAGACCACACCCCTTCTCATTACAGAGATGCACTTCACCTAATATGCTTAATTGGTAGTAGGCTTTCGAGCCTATACAGCTTGGAGTAAGACAACATGCATGAAGAGGATGATGTGGACAAAATACTCATTTGCCTAATAATTCTGCACTCCCTGTATACAGTCTGCGCTCTGCCATGATGTGGTGCACTACACACAACGTAAGAGGTCAGGCAGGTTAGTTTAGTTGGAGGAAGATGGCGAGCAGTGGAGGGGAAACATGAGTCTGTTTAATTCCCATGGAGCGAACTCTGTTTTCATCATTTAACAATCAGAAATGAATCAATAATAAAGATAAAAGCGTGAGGTGGTGACAGGAGAGAGGCAGGTGTGGGCATCATGACCTGCAGACTGCAGAAGAGCAGTAGGTAAAGGATGGGTTCCTTTGAATCTGCTCATGTTTCAGGCCTAAAAAACCTCGACGGAAACCTTAAAAATTAGAAACCCATCGCATTTTGCATTGCGGGGGACTCACCATGATGCAGTTGGCCTTGCTGACGGCCCAGATGTTGACCCTGCAGTCCTCTCCTCCTGTGGCCAGCAGGCGGCCCGAGCTTTTCCCCAGAGCCAGACAGGAAATGGAGCTGGATTGAGCCTCGAACTCCTCTGTACGGCAACAAAGGAGGAACAAATTCAGGTCGGGCTGGGCTGCTGGACAGGAAGGGTGTGATGATCGTTTGAGTAACTTTAATACTCACGAAGGCGCCATGCGATCTTGGTTGTGCTGGAGGCAGCCATACTGGTCATACTGGGAGACTGGCTGCTGTGTTTGACGACCCCGGCTGAGGTTAATTCATGAGACGGACATCAGCTCCTGGTTTAAAATGGAGCACTGTAACAAAAAATAATTTCCCCCAGGGATCAATAAAGTATTCTGATTCTGATTCTGATTTAGTGTTTGCACTGAGCGTCAAACACCTGCAGGAACACAACACAGTGATAAATAAGTGATAGAAGAGATAAGACATATAAAACCGTCTCAGTCTCGCCTCTCTGACGCTGAGCTCTCATTTCTACTCCCAGTGAAGATACCATCGTCTTCAGCTCGGCCTCCAAACCACACAGGTGTCACTACCACCCTGTAAACCCTCCCTTTCATGCTGGCTGCCGTCCTTCTGTCACAAATCACCCCTGAAACTCCACCAAGCCTGCACACTTCTTCATGTCTCTTGTGTGCTGTCCCTTGTTTTGGATGGTTGACCCCAAGTATTTAAACTCATCTATTATTGGAAAACACTGTATACAAGCCAGAAGCCAGATGATATAAGTTAGTTAAACTGCAGGAATGTCTTAAAGATATAAAAACCTTGATGACCGTTAATTTCCTACAAATATAGTATCTAAGCAGATTCTTACTCTGGATGGCATTACCTTGGCCTCCAGTAACGCTGTGAGGAACCTTGGAGTCATTTTTGACCAGGACATGTCCTTCAACGCACATATTAAACAAATATGTAAGACTGCTTTCTTCCATTTGTGCAACATCTCTAAAATTAGAAATATCCTGTCTCAGAGTGACGCTGAAAAACTAGTTCATGCATTTATTACTTCCAGGCTGGACGACTGTAATTCATTATTATCAGGATGTCCTAAAAACTCCCTGAAAAGCCTTCAGCTAATCCAAAATGCTGCAGCAAGAGTCCTGACAGGGACTAGAAAGAGAGAGCAGATTTCTCCTGCTATAGTCTCAGGCTGCTGAAGGATTCCCATGATGCACTGAGTGTTTTCTTTTCCTCCCCTCACTCCCATACCGGCCCCTCCCCGAGCGTGGTTCTTCTCGAGGTTACTTCCTGTGACAATAAGTTTTTCCTCACCACTGTCACCAAGTGCTTGTTCATTTTACCTTTATTTATACAAATAGTCCTGAGACTCAATGCCTCATTTACAAGAGAGACCTGTTTCAAACAGGCATAATAAAATAACACCAATAAAATATTGAATATTTTACCAAGTGTCTACACAGTCAAACTAAAAACAAGATTCCCAGTGATGATTTCACAAAACCATTTATGCGTCTTTTAAAGTCTACGAGCAAAATCAGCTGAGAGCCTGAAATCCTTCTGTCATGTAATCCATGAGGACGGGACAGAAAAGGAGAATACCTTCTCTCTGAGGTCTGAACAGTGAGTGCAAAGAAGTCCTGAGACCGCAGATTGTGACTAAACTATTTGTCAGATTACAGGTAATCTGACAAATAGGAGACGAGTAAACCAGAAATGAATTTAGAGACAAAATGCTATCAATGAACCATCCTGCATGAGGCTAATGAGGACTAATCAACCAGTGAATATAACGTACAGTGGTGTGCTAAAGGTTTTGAGCCGGTGATAAATCTTAATGCCGTGATAAACAAAGTCCAACGATCCATTTCTAAGAAAAACAAAACTCCAGCTTCAGCCTAGCTTCAACAGGAACTCGATGTTTGTAAGACTCCACAGCTTCATTGTTAATACATGTACCTTGAGAAGATACAAGAGAGGGAAGTTAGGATTAGGGTTAACCGAACCCTCTGAGAAGAACACAACCGTGGTTTTTTTTATAGATGCATTTCAAAGACAGCCTTAGCAGAAACAGCTGTGACTGTGTACGATCAAAAGCTAACTGCAAATGTTCGAAAACCATGTCGATACCAGGGTACCAGATTATTACCACAATTAATCATCTGCGTAAAAATAGGCAGTTGCACTTAGATTTTGTCCCACAGCACTGACATAAATAGTAAATAACGCAGGTCCCAAGACAGAAACCTGTGGCACTCCATCAGTCACATTTAAAAAACTGGAAGAGAGACCATTAAACTGCACACACTGCTTATGGTGAGAAAGGTGCTTAGCTTGGTCTGGACGGCCCTTTTCCAATAACCTCTGACATAAAACCCCACGATCAACAGTGCCGGAGGCTTTCGATCAATAAAAAGAGGGGTGCAGTATTTCTTTGCTTCCAGGGCCTCGTAGATATCATTGAGAACTTTAAATTTTAAACCTTTAAGTTACAGTACTGGAGAGATAAAATATCATTTTCATTCTGATAGCTCTAAGGTTGATTATTCCTCAGCCATTAAAGAATCTCAGCTAAAATACAGAGTTTGCAGATTGGTTCATATTATTACCATCCAAGAATCATCACCTTTCAGGAGGGCAGTACAAAGGCACACTGGGATCTCTGCTGAAGTGTTCAGTTGTATGGAAAGATTAAAAATATAAGACGCTGGCTCATCTATGATGCTTGCAAGCAGACGCAAGAAAAACGGAGACAGACTGTCTGGACCGGTGACTTTTTAATGTTAATGCTCTTCAAAGCTGTCAGAGAGAGAATTTATAGTCTGCCAACGCGTCCCAGGGACTTTGAGACTGTCAGTGGTTAAGATCAGAAAGTGATCACATTTGGATTTCCTAATAGAAGCAGCGAAGCTATTACGCAGCTGCCAAACCTTAGCCATTGGCATCAGTGTCGGACTTTCTTGAAGCTGCTCAGGGCTGCTTCCTGTCCCGCCCTTTCACTCTGACCTGGCTAAAAGCAGCATGTTTGTCCACAAGGCAGATAAAACTCTCAGAGTAATATTTACAAGCTAAGTTAACACCGTCCATCAATGTAAAACTGACCCAATGTAAATTCATGAAGTCGTGACAAAAGGCTTGCTCATGTAAAAGCTTTAAATTTCTGTTTGTGATGATGCTCAGAGCATGAAACTGTTCCTCGCAGCACCAACCACGCAGCGATCAGTCAAGTCGCTGGTAAAAACTGCTGTGGAGAAATGATGTGGCACATTAATCAAAGATGATTTATCTGGGGAATAAGGTGTGTGGGGCTTTAGTCATTTGTGTTAGATTAAAAACAGTGTGCCTTAAAATAATCAGACACAGGAGAAAACCGATCCCAATTAAAATCACCTACCAGAATGATTTCATTATAATAGCTGAGCCAAAGAGGAGAACGTGCCAGGGTCAAAGTCAACAGCAGTTAAAGACCTAGCTTTATAAAAAAACTGTCACACTTCTGCCTTTCTGAGGCTGCTTGAGCGATAAATTTTAAATCCATAAATTCCCACATCTCACGTCTCAGAAACAATTATTCATTTGGCACTACCTCCGGTGCTTGCATGTTAACCTTTCCACTCGTCTCTCTCATTGTGTGAATGAGAGTGAGACGAGTGGCACGTTATCCTCTTCGGTTCAGCTATTTTCCTCCTACTGACTTTCATTCCTCTTGTGTTCAGAGCATACCTCGACCTGCTCCCACTGCAGCTCACGGTGTCATCTGCAAACATCACGATCCACAGAGACTCCTGCCTGGCCTCGTCTATCAGCCTGTCCCCATCACCACAGCAAACAAGAAGGGGCTCAGAGGAGATCCCTGATGTAATCCCACCCCCATCTTGAACCCATCTGTCATTCCTACCACACACCTCACCACTGTCTCTCTCCGTCCTCATACATGTCCTGCACCACCCTCACATCCTTCTCTGCTACTCCCGACTTCCTCATGCAGTACCACAGTTCATCTCGTGATCCATAAAGACACGGTGCAGATACATCATCAACAACCTCAAAGCAACCGCACAATTCAAACTCCTTGAATTTTTTTCTTAAATAACATAATTCTTCACCTGCAAACACAAGATTTCACAAATGAACAAACAGAATAAATCTTGTTTGGTGTTATCAGGTGATGTCGGTTGGTGTCTGATATTCATTTCCTGCTATAACAAAAGTCTCCCAAATATGGGATAAATAAGATATTTCTCATCCTCATCAGCACCTTCATCTACATCCAAACTGTTAGATAATATCTATTTTTCTAACACAAAAATAATACTTAAAATCTGCAAGAACCTTCATGTGTTACTGTCTGCAGACTGAAGCGAACATTTCTGTTTATGGAAACTGGCGCATTTTTCTCAGATCATAACGTGTATGAAAACACCGGTAAACTAACTGAGCAGTGCTGTTGTGGTCAGGAGTGTTTGCTCTGCTCTCCTGGAGCTTCAGCTAACTTCAGGTAATCTCATTAAGGTTCTTCATTAAGCTCATTAAACCACAGACGAGCTCATGTTCAGACTAACACAGCAGAGGAGGTCCGTCTGCTCCCCACTTTAACCCGTTAACTCTGACTCTGTGGCGGGTGTTCCAGATCAACTGGCGTTTAGATCAACTGGCGTTTAGATCAACTGGCGTTTAGATCAACTGGCGTTGGTCGAACAGATGTGTGGCAGTCTTGCGTTTCAGGAGCTCCTACCGACAAACCAGCAAAAAAACGCCAAATGTGTCACCTGTGACACTTGTGAGGTTGTCTCAAACACACTCCGTCAGTCTTGATGCTGTTGAACAACAAAATGTTTAAAAATGTGGCGAGTTTACCTGGTGATATCCTCATGCGCGACGCGATCAACTGGCGTTTAGATCAACTGGCGTTTAGATCAACTGGCGTTTAGATCGCGAAAACAGCAAACAAGTATGTTGTTCACAGGACACAAAGAGTAAACGATCGTTTACTCTTTGTGTCCTGTGAACAACATCGGCGTGGTGTTACTTGTTTGCTGTTTTCGCGATCGCGTCGCGCATGAGGATATCACCAGGTAAACTCGCCACATTTTTAAACATTTTGTTGTTCAACAGCATCAAGACTGACGGAGTGTGTTTGAGACAACCTCACAAGTGTCACAGATGACACATTTGGCGTTTTTTGCTGGTTTGTCGGTAGGAGCTCCTGAAACGCAAGACTGCCACACATCTGTTCGACCAACGCCAGTTGATCTAAACGCCAGTTGATCTAAACGCCAGTTGATCTGGAACACCGGTGCTGACCTAACCACCCGCCGTACCGAGCTCCGGGCTAACGTTAGCCGAACACTGAGGCCGGGCATCGGCGTCAGGAGCAGCGGCTCCCCGGCGGAACTTGGACCGAGCAGACGCAGTCTGGCGTTGGGGAGCTTACCTCGGTCTGTCGGTCACCGACGGACGGCTTAAAGTTGATCCGGTGAGACGGCGACAGCAACTTGTCGACGGTCCGTTTACTGCTCGGCTGCAGCTTAGCAACTGAATCACACACCTCACTTCCGGTGACGTCATTACCCTTTTCCCCCAAACAACTTTATTAACAAATACGCTTCGAAGTCATGACTGTAGAAAACGATCACTAGGTTGAACTTTTCAGTAGCGCCGTTAACTTAGCGGTATTTATCTTAAATTTCCATTTCTCCAGATTTGACATGTTTCTCTTTGTTTTTATTTTTGTTACGTTTGCCAAACTTTTCCCTTTTTCTCAAATCTTTTCTGGTAAATTTAGATTTTTTTCCTTATAATTTCTCCTAAATGCATCTTTTATTTTCTTGTGATTAAGTATTTTCCCCCTCACATATCTGTCCCTTTTCTAAATTTGGTTTTTAGTTTCTCATAAACCTGGTTACCCGCCCCCTCTAAATTTGCCTCTAATGATTTAAGCTGCACTGAAAGAAAAGCAGCTTTGTAAGAAAATGAAAGCTATCTAAAATGACATTGTGTATTTACAAAACTAAAATAAAACAAAATTAATTAGGAAATTAATTCATTAGTTCAGGGCTGGATTGGGACAAAAAATCGGTCCGGGCATTTTGACTAGTGACCGGCCCACCAGGTATTACAGGAAAAGCCATAAAGCCTTTGAATGAAAACAAACGCTGTTGTGACAGTGATGTACAGTCTTGTTGGTATATGTAGGATTTCTATACATTGTACATCAGATGAAAACTTTGGTTGTAAGATTCAGATAATTATTTATTAAAAGCGAGACATTTTAAATGAGAATAAGAAAGAAAAGTATTTCTTTGTGCCCCCCTCTCCCTGTTAATGCCCTACCTGCCCCCCTGGCAAAACTTTGCTAGACCCGCCCCTGCACAGTTACCAGCTGTCAGCTACATAAAAAAGGATCCTGGTGTTATTTGTCTCTCAGAAACAGTTGATAACTTCAACTCATTCATGTCATCTAAAAGGTAAACCTGTTTCTCCATCACCTGTTCAGCTCTGATGATCCAGTAAGGACATCTCCTGGTTTCATGTTTCCCTCTCACATAACCAAACCGACATCATGACCAGCAGTTTTAGAGCTGTGGCTCCAGCAAACATCAGCTGATACTAGAAATTAATATTAAATAAATTCTAACAACAGCTGATCCAGCTTAAACGTGCTGCTGTTGTTTAGCGCGACATCTGCTGGTTTCCTGTTTCTGGCGCAAAGTGGGCGATCAACAAACGAGAGAGAAAAGCCGATCAGTTGATCATTGATCAGTTTCATGATTGAATGAGCGAAGAAGAGGCAGCTAACAGCGTAAAGACGCAGAATAAATCCAGCTTTGTGTCTTTTTCATTATAGCTGAAGTCCGGGACAAACTGCGTCTCTTCTCAGCTCAACACGAAACGCGTAATATTTTCTCTGATGATTCCGTTTTTACAGGACGGTTGGCAACTCTACTAACTAACCTTATGAATAAAGTAAAGTTCACTATCAGTAACATCATAGCACCACCCAGCTGTATAGGAACTCTGTCAGTACAAGTTATTGTAACTGACTGTAAAAAGTCAGCAACATGAAAATAAACTCCACCTAAACTTGGTTCATATCTGACCCAGATAGACTGCAGGTCATAACTTCTTACCTGAAGTTCAGTTCACCTGACACTCGGACCGGCGGCCGCCTCGGGGCTCTCCTCCTCCTCCTGCCTCCCCTTTCCCTCATCCACCTGCTGGCCTCAGTGGGAGCTCCGCCATAGCCACCACCAAACAACTTCTTACACATCTGCCAGCATCTGGCCAATCCACCACCTTTCATTGTTTATACTGTTACAAACAAACAAAAAACCATCGGCCCATAAAAACGAAAAATCACCAAATGCCCGGTATGCCCATGGCCAGTCTATGCATTAGTTGTAATAACGTAATTCGTTTAAATTAATTTAGGCTATTTTTAGCCTCACTAGGCTTTGGTGCAGAGGTTCACTGAGAGGTTAACGAGTGTGTGTAATTTTTCTATTACAGTATCATATATACTTACTGTACTGTAATGTACTTAGAATATTATTATCATATTATTATACAGGTAAATCAGTATCCTAGTAATTATTCATATTGGTGTTGGTGATATTTGCAAAAACATTTAAACAGTCATAAATTAATTGTTGGCCTGTAATCTGTGAAAAAAGTGTTAGACATCTCTCTCATGAATAATTCATTCACTTTCCACAAAAAAAAAAAGAAATCCTATCTCAAGGCAGAAGCTGCCTTGATAATAGCTGAGTTATCAGTTTTTAGCAACAGAAATGTCTTTTTCCTGAGAGACGTGGCCAACAAATGTAACGTCACAGTTATAGAAACATGATTTAAGTGACCAAAAAGGACAAAATAGATATAATAACTCAATAAATCAGAGTCACAAATATATTCTATGTATTTCATATATACCTATTATTATAGTATACAGTCAAAACAAAACAAAAACAAAGAAACTTCGGAAATGACTTTTTGGCACAACACCGGCAGGTGGCAGTATTTCACCTTTAAGCTTTTTTGACACGCGTCAGAAGGAGAAGAAGAAGAACCGGGACGTGTTCGTCAGCACTGGATGTTCCGGTTGTTTACAACCAGGAAATCTGTCAGTTTGTGAACCGGGACTCCGTGAACCTGCAGCGGTAAACATGGCGGCGGTGGACGTGGAGGATGAGAGCATCCTGGCGTCCATCTTTAAGGACAGCTTCCCGGACAGCTGGAGGGACAACCCGGACTTCGCGGCCTACCTGTCGGAGCTCAGCTCCTTCGGGGTGGAGAAGCTGGGTCGGGAGCCGGAGAGGCTGGCGGAGGAGCGGGCTCAGATCCTGCAGCAGACCCGGGAGCTGGCCTTCTCCAACTACCAGACCTTCATCCGCACCGCCGACTGCACCGAGCACATCTACCGGGACTTCGGGCGGGTGGAGAGCAGCGTGTCCCGGCTGCTGGACAAGCTGCCCCGCTTCGGAGAGAATTGCAGGTCGGTGGCTCCCTGTGGAGGGGATGTCAGCAGGAGGAAACTGGGGTCTATAAAAGTGTCATCATTTACTGTTAGGTTAATAAAAACTTTAGATATTTTTTAAAAAGCACACAGGATGAACTGATCAAGGAGAGAGATGCAGATTATTATTATTGTAGCTCACTGTAGGATCACAAAGTGAATAACTTAGTTATTTTCTTAGGAATATGCCACAGAAGGTGAATTGACTGGGAATAAAACAGCAGCAGATTAATTTCCCTTGAGCTGGCTCGTCAGCCTCCTTTCAGAATAAAAAACAGGCAGCCAGACTTTAGCCACAACCAGAACAAAACTACAGACTGGGAACATTAATGAAAGATAATAAAAGGTTCTTAGAGCTATAAAGTGTTACACATAGTTGTGTTTTTGCTGTTGTGCTGTCTCTCTGAGCTTTGGGGGCTCATTTTGTTTTCAGGCACTTCATGAAAGAGGCGGAGGAGATCGGAGCAAGCCGCCGGATGAACAGCCTCACTCTGAACCGCCACACGGAGATCCTGGAGATTCTGGAGATTCCTCAGCTCATGGACACCTGCGTCCGCAACGGCTACTACGAAGAGGCTCTGGAGCTGGCGGCATACGTGAAGAGGCTGGAGAAGAAACACTCGTCGCTGCCCGTCATCCAGGTGAGTCCAGACCAGGCTGACCAAAAAGCGGG